>NC_138727.1:29382390-29532390 GCF_965113295.1 Leuciscus leuciscus | reverse complement strand
AAGTAGAAACAACTAATGGCCATTTCTTATAGGGGACGTCCCATACAGTATGCATACCTCATATCAAACCATTTTACTGTAGCATTTTGGAGTTATGTCACTACTTTAGAGGCCTATAAAGTTCTCATTTCTAAAAAGTAGAAAAAAAAACTGATGGCCATTTCTTATAGGGGACGTCCCATACAGTATACACGCCTCATATCAAAACATTTTACTGTAGCATTTTGGAGTCATTTCACATTTTGCTACTTTAGAGGCCTGTAAAGACCTAATTTCTAATAAGTAGAAAAAACGAATGGCCATTTCTTATAGGGGACGTCCCATACAGAATGCACACCTCATATCAAACCATTTTACTGTAGCATTTTGGAGATATGTCACATTTTACTATCAGAGGTATATAAAGACTTCATTTCTAATAAGTAGAAAAAACTAATGGCCATTTCTTATAGGAGACGTCCCATACAGTATGCATACCTCATATCAAAACATTTTACTGTAGCATTTTGGAGATATGTCACATTTTACTATCAGAGGCCTATAAAGACCTCATTTCTAATAAGTAGAAAAAACTAATGGTCAGTCCTTATAGGGGACGTCCCATACGGTATGCACACCTCATATCAAAACATTTTACTGTAGCATTTTGGAGATATGTCATATTTTACTACTTCAGTTGCCTATAAACACCTCATTTCTAATTAGTAGCAAAAAGTAATGGTCAGTTCTTATAGGGGACGTCCCATACAATATGCATACCTCATATCAAAGAATTTTACTGCAGCATTTTGGAGTCATGTCACATTTTACTAATTCAGAGGCCTATAAACACCTCATTTCTAATAAGTAGAAAAAACTAATGGTCAGCTATTATATGGGACGTCCCATATAGTATGCACACCTCATATCAAAGCATTTTACTGTAGCGTTTTGGAGTTTTGTCACATTTTACTACTTTAGAGGCCTATAAAGACCTTATTTCTAATAAGTAGAAAAAACTAATGGTCAGTTCTTATAGGGGACGTCCCATACAGTATGCACACCTCATATCAAAACATTTTACTGTAGCATTTTGGAGATATGTTACATTTTACTATTTTAGAGGTCTATAAAGACCTCATTAGTAAAAAGTAGAAACAACTAATGGCCATTTCTTATAGGGGACGTCCCATACAGTATGCATACCTCATATCAAACCATTTTACTGTAGCATTTTGGAGTTATGTCACTACTTTAGAGGCCTATAAAGTTCTCATTTCTAAAAAGTAGAAAAAACTGATGGCCATTTCTTATAGGGGACGTCCCATACAGTATACACGCCTCATATCAAAACATTTTACTGTAGCATTTTGGAGTCATGTCACATTTTGCTACTTTAGAGGCCTGTAAAGACCTAATTTCTAATAAGTAGAAAAAACGAATGGCCATTTCTTATAGGGGACGTCCCATACAGTATGCACGCCTCATATCAAAACATTTTACGGCAGCAATTTGGAGTTACTTCACATTTTACTACTTCAGAGGCCTATAAACACCTCATTTCTAATAAGTAGAAAAAACTAACGGTCAGATCTTATTGGGGACGTCCCATACAATATGCACACCTCATATCAAAGCATTTTACTGCAGCATTTTGGAGTTATGTCACATTTTACTACTTCAGAGGCCTATAAAGACCTTATTTCTAATAAGTAGAGGTCAGTTCTTATAGGGGACGTCCCATACAGTATGCACACCTCATATCAAAACATTTTACTGCAGCAATTTGGAGTTACTTCACATTTTACTACTTCAGAAGCCTATAAAGACCTCATTTGTGACCCTGGATCACAAAACCAGTCTTATGTTGCACGGGTATATTTGTGGCAATAGCCAACAAAACATTGTATGGGTCAAAATGATAGATTTTTCTTTTATGTCAAAAATCATATTAAGTAAAGATCATGTTCCATGAAGATATTTTGTAAATTTCCCACCTTAAATATATAAAACATTTATTTTTGTGAATGGATGCAGCACTATCGCCAATAGAAATGGACAACTTTAAAGGCGATTTTCTCAATATTCCGATTTTTTTGCACCCTCAGATTCCAGATTTTCAAATAGTTGTTTCTCGGACAAATATTGTCCTATCCTAATAAACCATACATCAATGGAAAGATTGTGTATTCAGCTTTCAGATGATGTATAAATCTCAATTTTAGAAAAAATACACATAAGACTGGTTTTGTGGTCCAGGGTCACATTTCTAAAAAGTAGAAAAAAGTAATGGTCAGTTCTTATAGGGGACGTCCCATATAGTATGCATACCTCATATCAAAGCATTTTATTGCAGCATTTTGGAGTTATGTCGAATTAGACTATTTTAGAGGCCTATAAATACCTCATTTCTAATAAGTAGAAAAAAGTAATGGTCAGTTTTTACAGGGGACGTCCCATACAGTATGCACACCTCATATAAAACCATTTTACTGTGGCGTTTTGGAGGTATGTCACATTTTACTACTTCAGAGGCCTAGAAAGACCGAATTTCTAATAAGTAGATAAAACTAATGGTCAGTTCTAATTGGGGACGTCCCATATAGTGTGCATACCTCATATCAAAACATTTTACTGCAGCATTTTGGAGTTATGTCACATTTTACTACTTCAGAGGCTTATAAAGACCTCATTTTAAATAAGTAGAAATTCAGAATTTGTGGAGTGGTTGCTGGCATCTTGTGAATGCTTGTGACGCCACTCACCGTCGTAACTGTGGACAACAACGCCAGTCCCACTCACAACCCAGTTCCCAGCCAAGATCACCCAGACTGTGAGGATCAGCAGCATGAGCCCACCGAAAGCAGCGAGAATGAATTCACTTGTCCCGTCCAACCTCCCTCTCCCACCACCTCTCCAAACCACTTGTAATAAATGTGTATGTTTCCTCAGTATCTGTATGTTTCTGCAGTCCCAAGACACTCCTGCCACCCAGTCATCTCCCCCTCCCATTTGTCCCGCAGTGCATCTCAGCCTCCTCTCAGTGGCACGGCTACATCTTGGGCCTGCTGGGAGCCATCTCCTCCTGGGAGTGTGGAGACTGTGGCTCCGCCTCCAGCCTCTGAGTGCACCGCCTCCACTCCACCTCTACCCATCGCCCTGGCTCCTGTGCTCTTACCACCCTCCACTCCAACGTGAACCATTGGCCATTCGGCCTCGCCGGGCTACGTCGGCTCCACTTGGGTTGGTCATCGCACCACTTTTGCCATGGACTTGTGGCCCATTTGTTGCCCTGTGGCCCTCCACCTCTTCAGCTTTGGCTAGCCCCGCACTCCCTCAGGCTCCACCTTCACATATGGTCGCTCCAGCTCAGCCTCTAACCTCAGGATCCCTGCTTCCACCTCAGGGGGTCGTCGCTGCGGCCCAGCCACGGTCGCATAGGTCTTTGTGTCTCACTGCCTCATGGCTTCTCTGGCTACGCGGTGTGCTCCACATCCATCACTGTCGTCACCACCGGCAGTCCCCATGGTGGCGTCTGGACTCTTCACTCCATGGCTACTGCCTCCTGCGCCGCCGCCATGGGAGGCAGTCCTGGCTGTGGTCTAATTATTGGAAATGAGGTCTTTATACACCTCTAAGGTAGTAAAATGTTAAATAACTCAAAAATGCTGCATTAAAATGCTTTGATATGAGGTGTGCATACTGTATGGGACGTCCCCTGTAAAAACTGACCATTACTTTTTTCTACTTATTAGAAATTAGGTTTTTATAGGCCTCTAAAGTAGTAAAATTTGACATAACTCCAAAATGCTGCAGTAAAATAGTTTGATATGAGGTGTGCATACCGTATGGGACGTCCCCTATAAGAACTGACCATTAGTTTTTTCTACTTATTAGAAATGAGGTCTTTATAGGCCTCTGAAGTAGTCAAATGTTACAAAACTCCAAAATGCTGCTGTAAAATGTATTGATATGAGGTGTGCATACTGTATGGGACGTCCCCAATAAGAAATGGCCATTAGTTTTTTCTACTTATTAGAAATTAGGTTTTTATAGGCCTCTAAAGTAGTAAAATGTGACAAAACTCCAAAACGCTACAGTGAAATGCTTTGATATGAGGTGTGCATACTGCATGGGACGTCCCCTATAAGAACTTACCATTCGTTTTTTTCTACTTATTAGAAATAAGGTCTTTATGTGCCTCTGGAGTAGTAAAATGTGAAATAACTCCAAAATGCTGCAGTAAAATGTATTGATATGAGGTGTGCATACCGTATGGGACGTCCCCTATAAGAACTGACCATTATTTTTTTCTACTTATTAGAAATGAGGTGTTTATGGGCCTCTGAAGTAGTAAAATGTGACAAAACTCCAAAATGCTACAGTAAAATGTTTTGATATGATGTGTGCATACCGTATGGGACGTCCCCTATAAGAACTGACCATTAGTTTTTTCTACTTATTAGAAATGAGGTGTTTATGGGCCTCTGAAGTAGTAAAATGTGAAATAACTCCAAAATGCTGCAGTAAAATGCTTTGATATGAGGTGTGCATACTGTATGGGACGTCCCCTATAAGAACTGACCATTAGTTTTTTCTACTTATTAGAAATGAGGTCTTTATAGGCCTCTGAAGTAGTAAAATGTTACAAAACTCCAAAATGCTGCAGTAAAATGTATTGATATGAGGTGTGCATACTGTATGGGACGTCCCCTATAAGAAATGGCCATTAGTTTTTTTACTACTTATTAGAAATTAGGTTTTTATAGGCCTCTAAAGTAGTAAAATGTGACAAAACTCCAAAACGCTACAGTAAAATGCTTTGATATGAGGTGTGCATACTGTATGGGACGTCCCCTATAAGAACTGACCATTAGTTTTTTCTACTTATTAGAAATGAGGTCTTTATAGGCCTCTGAAGTAGTAAAATGTTACAAAACTCCAAAATGCTACAGTAAAATGCTTTGATATGAGTCGTGTATACTGTATGGGACGTCCCCTATAAGAAATGGCCATTAGTTTTTTCTACTTATTAGAAATAAGGTCTTTATAGGCCTCTGAAGTAGTAAAATGTGAAATAACTCCAAAATGCTGCAGTAAAATGTTTTGATATGAGGCGTGCATACTGTATGGGGTGTCCCCTATAAGAAATGGCCATTAGTTTTTTCTACTTATTAGAAATGAGGTCTTCAAAGGCCTCTAAAGTAGTAAAATGTGACAAAACTCCAAAACGCTACAGTAAAATGCTTTGATATGAGGTGTGCATACTGTATGGGACGTCCCCTATAAGAACTGACCATTAGTTTTTTCTACCTATTAGAAATGAGGTGTTTATGGGCCTCTGAAGTTGTAAAATTTGACAAAACTCCAAAATGCTGCTGTAAAATGTTTTGATATGAGGCGTGCATACTGCATGGGACGTCCCCTATAAGAACTTACCATTCGTTTTTTTCTACTTATTAGAAATAAGGTCTTTATGTGCCTCTGGAGTAGTAAAATGTGAAATAACTCCAAAATGCTGCAGTAAAATGTATTGATATGAGGTGTGCATACTGTATGGGACGTCCCCTATAAGAAAGGGCCATTACTTTTTTCTACTTATTAGAAATGAGGTCCTTATAGGCCTCTGAAGTAGTAAAATGTGAAATAACTCCAAAATGCTGCAGTAAAATATTTTGATATGAGGTGTGCATACTGTATGGGACGTCCCCTATAAGAACTGACCATTAGTTTTTTCTACTTATTTGAAATAAGGTCTTTATAGGTCTCTGAAGTAGTAAAATGTGACAAAACTCCAAAATGCTGCAGTAAAATGTTTTGATATGAGGTGTGCATACCGTATGGGACGTCCCCTATAAGAAATGGCCATTAGTTTTTTCTACTTATTAGAAATGAGGTCTTTATAGGCCTCTAAAGTAGTAAAATGTGACAAAACTCCAAAACGCTACAGTAAAATGCTTTGATATAAGGTGTGCATACTGTATGGGACGTCCCCTATAAGAACTGACCATTAGTTTTTTCTACTTATTAGAAATGAGGTCTTTATAGGCCTCTAAAGTAGTAAAATGTGACAAAACTCCAAAACGCTACAGTAAAATGCTTTGATATAAGGTGTGCATACTGTATGGGACGTCCCCTATAAGAACTGACCATTAGTTTTTTCTACTTATTAGAAATGAGGTCTTTATAGGCCTCTGAAGTCGAATAAATTGACGTATCTCCAAAATGCTACAGTAAAATGTGACATTGAATTTCAGAAACTTTTAATGTAGTAAAAAATATATATGAAAACAAAAAAGATGTATTTAGAAAGAATGTATACTTTATTTTACTGCTTTTTTTTGCAAATAATTATGTTGTAAACCTCTACATAAAAATTCTCTAGATGTGACCTAAAAAGAAAAAAAAAAACATTAGTCAAAGAAATACACAACTTGCAAAGACAACATGAGTGTAAATTAAAAGGATAACAGAGTAAAGTACAAAAACTCTCAAAATACGGCATCTTATTATATCGTCTCTCACAGATAGATAGATAGATAGATAGATAGATAGATAGATAGATAGATAGATAGATAGATAGATAGATAGATAGATGAAGAAAAAGATAGAAAAAAGAAAAAAGAAAGAAAGAGAGAGAGAGAAAAGAAAGAAAAAAGACAGATAGATAGATAGATAGATAGATAGATAGATAGATAGATAGATAGATAGATAGAAAAAGAAAAAAGAAAGAGAGAGAAGAAAAAGATAGAAAAAAGAAGACAAAAAGAAAAGAGAAAGAGAAAAAAAGAAAGAGAAAAAAAGAAAGAAAAAGATAGATAGATAAGAAAAAGATAGAAAAAAGAAAGAAAGAAAGAAAGAAAGAGAGAGAGAGAGAAAAGAAAGAAAAAAGATAGATAGATAGATAGATAGATAGATAGATAGATAGATAGATAGATAGATAGATAGAAAAACAAAAAAGAAAGAGAGAGAGAAAGAGAAAAAAAGAAAAAAGATAAAGAGAGAGAGAGAGAGAGAGAGAGAGAGAGAGAGAGAGAGAGAGATCTGGGCAACTCAAGCGCTCTGAAAGCGCGTTCTCTCTGCTGTTACTGAAATTACCGTATTCACAGTAATAGGCGCACACGTTTTTTTTTTTGGGCGGCTGGCTTGACCGTGTATTTTCAAACCACGGCTGGCTTGACCGCAGTTCCATGTCTCCAGTCATATTGCCTCAAAAAATAACATTAGCCTATAATATTTAAACATAAATATGAAACTAAATGTTTTCTTTAATGGCTACAACACAATACAGTAAAGAGAAATGTCATGTCGTCAGCCACAACATAATGACGTCACATATTTTCCAACCCAGCCCTCAGCCCCCAGCTCCCCTCGCATGAAACAGCTTCAGCGCGCCTGGCCACCCCGATGTAATCTAAATAAACTGTTAAAAAGTTATATTAGTAGATCCTCTCTTATTGATGTTACCAAAGAGTATAGAAGCCCAAGAGGCGAAACTCAATAGAACGCTCCATAGCAACAGTTGCCCCCATGACGTGACGGCGCGGCCGCCATTATGGACTGAAAACTGAAGGAAAACGCCGAAAAATAATGGGAGTCAATGGCACTGAACCAACTTAACATAACAAAAACTTAACATAACTAAATTTTTTCTGGCCGTCATATCTAAATATGAAAACAATTTAAAATACATTAATGAGGATGACCGACGTTAAATGACAGAAAATGTTACGTTTATGTGTTGGTTATGCATGGCCTAATTACCCTTAGGAAAATAGTATTTTGGGACAAAATATTACTATAGAAGGACTATAAGACTACTTAGAAATACTATAGCGGCTCGTATTCCTATAAGATTACTATAATATTTTGTCCCAAAATACTATAAGATTCCTATAGTAGCCTACTTTTTCGTAATGGTATGTCCCCCACCGAATCGGCTTCATTAGCCTACCACTTACGGTTTGCAAAGATACAATTATAAAATTACTGCAAACCTTTAATCTATCAATATTTATGTTCTATTATGCATTTTCCTTGTTATATGAATAACAGAAATTCATGAAATAATATAGGCAGACACGTAATAAGATATTTATTCAAATGTTGATTTTGAAATCAGTGAACATCACCATATGATTTGGAAAAATAAATAAATAAATAAAATTATAAATGAACATTTCTAAAGACAGTTAATCTTTTACATAGAATATCACAAAAATATTAACAACTTGTTTTTTCAACATCTTCAGTGAAAGTGCACACAGTGAACGTTTCAATGGCAAGAATAAAAACAATCTATGAATGTCTATTACAGGCGGAAAGGTAGACTACAAAAAAGATGTGCAATCTAGCAAGTGCACACATGAACTATAAACAGTACTAAAATGGAAGTGGTGCCAAGATCTCAGTAATTAATCAGACACCACCATCTATTGTGTGTGCATTTGTGTATGAGACGTTTTTTTTGGTATTTTTTTCTTTTTGTGAGAGAAGAGGCATTGATTTTGCCATTGACTGGCGCTAACGATTTCAGCAGCTTTCATTCCATAATGGCGGACGCGCCTCCGCAGCGCCATCTACAGACTGTTACCCATAACACAACAGAGTTTCGCCTCTTGGGCTTCTATACTCTTTGATGTTACTGCCTCATAGACATGTCTATGGGTCTACCCAGAGCCAGAGCCATAGAGAGAGAGATTCAAGGATGCAGCCTTTGCGCACCATGTAGCCTTCATAGGATTTCCTAATTGCGCAACCAGGTGTTTCTGATCACCGCTCCTCAGCGGTGCGAGAGGACAGCTGTCATCCTGATAACTCATTTGATATAGCTAATTGAGTAAACAGCTATGGAGCCAGAATTGGCTATTGTCATTTTTATGTTTTATATTTTACTGGAGGACATGGTGAGGATGTTTCAGCCCCAGCGCTGTCGGATCATGTATTTTTGGTTTAGCCCTGTTTGAATATAAAACCCAATTGAATATAAAAAAGTCCAGTATTTCTCGCGCTCGTCATCGGCAGCTGTCACAGTTGCCAGGCGACAAGAACAGTCCTTGTAGGCTAGACCGGTCCGAGCGCTTCAGATGCGCCCTTTGATAATGGGACATATCAAACTTATATGAGACTTTAATTTTCGGAACTGCATATTTCATTAAATATTCACGTACAAATGTGAAGTAACCTACTGAAGTACCTTTTTTCCCCGCACATATGATTTTACATTAAACTACACAAAAGTATATAATGTAACAACCTTGAAAATATTCATAAGTAAAATGCAGGAATATCATAATATAAATATAAAACTATAATAAAAACCCTGACAAGGAGTTTTTTCCCCTGCAGAATACATACCTCTAGTTTTACTCTTGATACTAAAAACTTGTTATTAAAAGTACTTTTTTCAGAAATTACTCTTTTTGAAAGTCTAACTATTATTCTAATAAATTCTAATAAAAGTCTACATCATTTTTTTCTTATTTTATGTACTGTAAATGTTTGTTGATTTTGATATGTTTAACGTATGTTGTTAATAGTTGGAAAAAGTACTTTAATGTAGCACGTGGAACAAATGATTTTCATTTACCAATTTTATAAAAAAAAAAAAAAAGGTATACAAGAGTTTGTAAACAACATGTTTATTTTGGGACGGTTGACATTCACTTTAGGACGGTTCAAATCGTTTTTCAGGACGGTTCCAGGACGGAGGTGAAAAAAGTTAGTCTGGAGCCCTGGTTAGATGAGGCCTATGAGAAACACGGACAGGAAGAGGACCCCATACAGCGAAGGCATTTGTTGCACTTTATCCAAAGAGCCCTTATCCAAAGTCAGGAACTGGGCGATGAGAAGATCCAACTCGCTAGTCAGATGGTGGAGATGCTGGAGAATCATAGCCGGCAAGTTGACAATCTTGCTGAGCTTCTGGAAGCCCGACATGAACCCCATGAAAGCGTGACAGCTACTACCACATCTTCTATTATTCCCAGTAAGAGAAGGGAGGATGATAAACAGAGAGAGGAATCCCTTGGTTCTATAGATGGGCTTTCTGGAGCTAACAAGCGCTCCAGACGTCAGAAAAATAATAATAAAGACACTCTTTAGAACATCGCCATTGTTCACCATGATGAAGGGATCAGCGTTGGCACTGCCAGGGAAAAGCGGAACAAAACCTCAAAAAAGAAAAAGAGATCCAAAGCTGACAGAGAGCCTTCAACTACAGATCTACCTATTGATCCGAATGAGCCTACTTACTGCTTGTGTGACCAGGTGTCATTTGGAGAGATGATTGGTTGTGATAATAATGAATGTCCAATTGAATGGTTCCATTTTTCATGTGTTGGGCTTAATCACAAACCCAAAGGAAAGTGGTATTGTCCAAAATGTAGGGGAGACACAGAGAAAACCATGGACAAAGCCTTGGAAAAAGCAAAAAAGGAGAGGGCATATAATAGGTAACCTATATCGGCTGATCTCATCAGAAGTGCTGGTATGGATTTATTGCTTTATTTTCTGTTTCATCTGGAGACAGGTATCAGATAATCACTTAAGAAGTATCATCCAAGTGGTTGAAATCTCCTCTCTCAGAGGAAGAAGTACTTTTTTCAAAAAGCATTTATTTGAAATATGGATATTTCATTTGAAAACTATATGAATCTTTAATCATGTGTTAGGTCATAATCACTCTTTATACTAATGTGTTTATACTAATATTTTGTGTTGATTCGTTTTTCTTTTTACCATATTAAAAACAAAAAACAAGCAAATTAATGAATACAGACACTGATCCTGTACACAAAATTCAAAGTGTATTATTATAATATAGAACGCAAGAGGCATTCAATAACGTAAAAAAAAAAAAACACTTTCAGGCATGTAACAGAACACACAAAAATAGCATAGCAAGATCACTTGAAGGTCAGTTCACATTGAGTCAAGACCAATTCAATGATGGCAGGCCGGCACCGTGTCCATTCAGAGGAGTTTGGTTCCTCTTCTTGAAAAAAATGGCCCCTGCATATATCCTCATATAGTCCAGGCTAACACAATGTATAGTCACTTTTTGGTTAGAAAATGACCAAGTGATATTGGCTGAGCACAACTTCTCCAAGGGGAAAAGGGGATGGATTTTGGGTAAAGTGCATCATAACAGTATGAGATTTGAGAGAGGAAAAATAAAGAAAGAAAAAAGAAACTTCCTCACAGTTCACTCAACTAAACTCTAACCACACAAAGTTCTGTTCTGCAGTGTAAGGTCAGCTATCCCTCCAGCTCTGCTCGACAATAGCTGACACACGCTTCTCATACTCCCGTTTGTTTTCCTGGTAAAGTTGAGCTGCTTGGCTGTTAGCTGGACTGTTTGGATTTGGTTCATCAAGCAAAGACTGAGGATAATCAAAAGAGGGAAAAAAGCTGATCAAGCTGCATTCTGATTTGCATTGATACTCATAATGGTAAAAACCATCACCAATACAATGGTTTACCTGGATTGAGGTAAGAATTGATGACACGTCGTAAGTTGGACTCCAACGGTTTTGTAGGATGTCAAGACATATACTTCCATCTGCATATACTAAGGCATCATTGAAAGAGAAAGCGGTGGTTAAAACACATCAAATAGGCAGTAGCCTTCGTAGGGCAGCGGAATTTAAAAGCCATATTATGGAAGCTTGTTGCTGCCACAGAATAAAAAATAAAGAAAGGTAATTGCAACTTAAAAAAAAAAAAAAACATATCTCACAATTCTGAGGAAAAAAAAGTCACACATGCAAGATATCAACTCGTAATTGTGAAATCCAAATTGGAAGATATATACTTCAAAAAAAGTAAGAACTGTAAGATAAGTTGCAATTATTGTTCTATTTTTTTTTTTCTTCGTGGTGGAAACAAGCTTTCATACTATATTTGAGATTCTGAATGAAAAAAAAAATATATATATCTTACCATTAGGATGAAACATTTTTGAGATGAATCTAACTGTGGGTGGTTTGTTTGGATATTCTTCTGTGAATTCTACTGTCAATTTGAATGTACCTAAAACAACAAAAAGCATGAATACAAAATACATAGCATTATATACATGCCTTGAATGACAAGAAATGATGCATTTCAAGAACTGCATGTTTATATTTACCATCTTCAAATGGAGTTCCTTCTGGTCTGTGAAAAATAAAATAAAATAAAAATGAAACATTTCAAATTGGTAACATTTGGATAACCACGTCATCATTTGCTTTCAGTTTCAGTATGTGAAAACAGGCACAGGTGTATAACAAATGTTCAAGTGACAAACACCAAATTTGTGAACTTTATAAAAGGACGGTCTTGGTTTAGCCTATGCAGTTCGCAGGTGTTCACGAACGACATAAACATGCTCGGGTTTCAGAAATCTGACATAATAAACTTGGTTTAGTCCACACAGCACAAATCTTTTCACAAGTACTTACCCAAATATTACTGCATTCCATACCATGATATTGTTTTCTGACGGTGCACCGCTAACACCTGCTGGAGGATCCTCTTGAAGTCTGTTGGGTTTGTGGCAAAACAAACAAGGGAGTCAGGTCAGTTTTAGGAAACTAAGGTCAAAATAAACAAAACAAATTACTTTCTTTTTTTAAAGACGGCATTTAACAGATCTTCATTTCTATTTGAATATGAATGTCGGATACGAAAAATAACTTTTCTTTAAAAAAAAAAAATTGTTAAAAAAATGTCCCCGTCTAAATATTTCTCCTCATTCCCCGGTACATCCGGGAGCAGTAAACAACAGCTCCTCTTATAGTTTTCTTTTATTATTCACCTTTTAAAATCCCTCATAAGTCGCCTTCGTGCTGGAGTAGACATTCCTTAAACCGTACAATTGTCAGATAACAATTTTTGTGATATAATTCTTCCAATAATATGTGCCTTTTCTCCACTTGAAAGGTCATCGACTCGAATTCGCTTTTCGCTTCAGCTTGGAGGATTTCAACACGGAATTACAGACGATACCACTTTCCTGTGGGGGAGTGGTTCATTATTAACAGTCTATATAACTTCGTTAATAATGTAGAGATTGTATAGTTAACCTGTACCATTTAAATAATGTACAAATTTAATATTTGCAATTTAATATGCCATATGTACGCTGTTATATTCAATATATAAGACCAGTCACATCTATTACAAATTCCCCCTTTTACAAAGAATAAAATCGAAGATCCATCTGTTGAAGGCGGAGCGCTAATGACGTTGTAGGTATCGCAGTAAAGGTCGACGCAGAAGACAGGTGACACCCGTGTGTCCAAACACGTGAGGCAGGAAACCGAGGTGGGTGTATCAGCTTCCCATGGGAACAGTTTGCTAATCAAATTTCACCTTTTGTTATTCACCACGAGCAGTCTTTATTTCAGATACGGCACGATGTATTTAAAAACAAAACATTTTAAATATATGCAGTGTTAATGTTTACTTAAGGAATCCATTTTATTTTGATAGTGGATTTATATAACTTTTTTTAATGAACTTAATTGGTTTTCACATAGAAAACTTTTCACTTACAAAGTATTCCTGCTTTTCTGAGTGCATTATGTACAAAATGCATGTCAGAAATAAAACGAGGGTTAAGGCCAGAGTGCATTGAAGTAACGTTAGATATAAGAAAATGTCGGAAACTTTTCTCTTACAAGAAAGCAAGGTGAGCTTCTCTTCTATGGCCGACCTTAAAATAAAATACATTTTCTGCAATTTAATAGAAGAAACTGTGTTCACGTGGCAATGAAAGGGGCTTCTTTTGTGTTGTACATTGTTTTTTTTTAATCAGAACACAGGGTAGAAACATAAAGGAATGTCATACATCTTTCAGCTTTCTTTTTCAAAAAAACAACACTGTTTTACAGTCAGCATGTCAGCTTTGCTTCTCAGAGAAAAAAAACTGACAAGCATACAACAACAATTATATACAAAATTCTCCTTTTCCAAAAAGCTGGTTTTCATTGGCACAAAACTAACGTTACAAACTAACAATTAATCCACATAAAACAAAATCAACTCCTTGTACATTCTAAACTTGCATTAAAGGGAAAAAAGAAATGCACCCAGATAGCTAGTTGAGTTCAAACACATACATAATAAAATAAATTTCTTAGGTCAGATACAAAATGCAGTACAATGTCTCCCCTTTGGTAGAAAGATTTTCCCCTTTATCAAAAACAAACAAACAACTTTTATTATAGCCTGCATTAAGGTGCAAGATTTAATTAGTTTAAGGCGGATAGTGCTGCCACCAACGTGACCACTTCTAATTAAATGGACGGATATCATTTTCACTTTTATGATCCATGGAACAGCTGCACAGCACTGAGAACCTCTTGGTCATAGTGCTGCTCTACTTTCACGGTTGTAGTGTGCTCATGACAGCTGCTTGCATCTTCCAGGTCTTCTGCCGTATCTCCAAAACCATGGTAGTGTCCATAGTGGAGATGTTCACCGGAATCAGGCAGAAAAGCACCCCATGCAGGCCGGTGAGATACGCAGCTGCTTGGGCTACCATTGAGGTGCAGTGAGCCACACATGTCGTTTCTCGATTCAGCTGGAATGAAAGGGGACTGATAGCATTGCCCGTTTGTGGCGAAGCTGTTGACAGTGAAACTGTTCTGCTGCCCATGACCATTCCTCAAACCTGTGGCTATGGCTTCATCTGTCATTTAAAACAAGACATGCGTCAGAAAGTGTTGATGAACAAATGGCCTTGATTACATAATTATGAACTTGAGTCAGAACAGAGAAACAAAAACATTTTACTAATACATTGTAGTTTCATTTTAAGTAGGAGCACTTTTTTGCTCATATTTCAAGTGTACAGTTTATAATAATTAGGGATGTCCTGAGCCGATCTCAAGGATCGGCATCGGCTATTCTAAGCCTGGTCCTTTATTTTAAGTCAGCTGTAAGACAGGTTTTAACAAGATGACAAGTCATCAAACAGACTGTTCTCTTCCAAATGGTCACAAGGGGAAATGGGGTAGCTTTTTTTTGTGGAGTGCACTGGAACACCAAACTGCAAAAGTCAGCAGTGAGAAAATCTAGAATGTTTTTTATTTTACTTTAAGAAAGCATAACCACTATATTATATATATATATATATATAAAAAACATAAAATGTGCCTTAAAGGGATAGTTCACTTTGAAATAAAATTTTGGTATGTTTTAGCTTACCTCAAGGGCATCCAAGATGTAGGTGTCTTTTTTTCCGCAGTAGTTTCAATAGTATATACATAGATGTCGATATATACACTAGATGTCGCATTGGCTACGGTTTCGTTCCAATGAACTGCAGTAGCCAAGGCGACTTCTAGTGTATATATCTATACCCGCCCGCGCTCTCAGATCATTTGGACGCAGCTGTGTACAAGAGGTAAAAACGATATAAATACTGTTCGTTTTCTCACACAAACCGCTCGTTTCGTGTCTTAGGCCATCAATGTGTACTTACGATGGGGAATTGTTTAATTTGGACGATGGGGAATTGTTTTAATTTGGACTCTGTGCATGCTGTTTGAGACAGTGACCATAGACCTGCATTATATGACTGACAGACAAGAACGGTTTGACCTAAAAATATCAAAATTGAAACTACTGCGGAAAAAAAGACACCTACATCTTGGATGCCCTTGAGGTAAGCTAAAACATACCAAAATTTAATTTCAAAGTGAACTATCCCTTTAACATTTCAACATAGAATTCAAGCAGATTGCATTTGAAATCTTTAACGTAGTAAAAAATTACCTATGTATTTATTCATTTGTAAACAAGACATCATCTACATGAAATATCCTAAAAATCAGTAAATGCTTTCATTTTGAAATAAATAGCTGGAAGTTATATTAAATACAAGCCTGTATTTAAGATAACAGTAAGGTAATATACTTTTACTAAATTGATTTAGAATTAAAATATGCAGAATATATGGCAAAAGTTCATGGAAATAAAACCAAGAAAACTAGCAACTCTTCTGTACGCGTCTTTCTGTATTATACTAGCCGTTTTGTCTTAAAAGTCAAATTCCCTGTGTGTGCGCATACTTTAAATTTAAATTAAACGCTTTTAGATTAGGAAAAATTGACATTTCATCCCAAATAATATTATATTGCAGATATATTGAAGAATATCCCAGTCTTTCGATCTGACAGCTTCTTGATTAGACTGGGAAAACTTGTTGATAAGCTGGCCTTCATAAATAAGCATAAGAGTTTGTCCATAGCCAGGGGCCAGGAACAGAAGTCATGGATGTGGGCTCCAACATTTTTAGGGTGGGAGAGGAGTTCCTCAAAGAAACACTGTCTTCATGATGTTCAAGGTCAATAGACATTGGTGGAGAAGCTCCAGTCCCACCTGATTGGTTTTTAGCAGTTGATTCCACATTCATACTCTCAAGCTCCTCTTCAATTCCATTGTTTGTCTTCACAGAGAAATTCATGCCTAAATGGAAAACATACAATATAGTCAGAAAAATATGTTTTTCCTTGGTTTAGAATTGATGTTTTTGCACAGACTATTTACATACTCTCAGTTCTTGCTTTTTTCACATAGTTTGGCTCTGTGCAATCGAGAAATCTTTTCCTATTGGCTGTCCCATTCAGAAGACTGCGGCCCTGGATGTGCGTGTGGTCAGTCCCATTATGAGCAAATCCATTTAGCTGATTTAGCTGGTTGTGTGCGTTAGAGAGGAGCTGAGCACAATCATGGAAGCCTTGAGCATGGGCCAGGTCGGCTGCTGTCAAACCATTTGCATTCCTCAAGCTGCACAGTGAGTAAAAAAAGATGATTAGTCGGATCTGGAATTGTCTGATTAGAACGGTTATGCTAATGTTATGCTACCATTTCAAATTTAAGGCTGCAAAGACTTTCCCTTTTATTCTATAAGCTAGTTTTTGGAAAGGCCCAAAATGTTATTTATTCACACACTGCAGCGGGAAATAATATTGTTCTGAAACCAATTTTTTTTTGTCTTAAAATATATGCCAAAATACTTTCTCTCCAACATCATAATTTTTGTGATCAAAATATAACAATCTGATACAAGTTTAATACCAACATGATGATTTGGAGAATTGTAATTTTAAAAGTACCGAAGGCAGTCAATCCTTGTTTCAAGAGGTAGCTAAAACCAGAACAAACTGACCTTAGTTCATTAGAAAGTTACAGAAACGTTCAAAACATGTTTATCTCCAAATGCAGTGTGTGCACTTAAATGAGAATTCAGACATGAACCAACATGTTAAATTAATAAAAGATGTTTAGACAGTAATTTTAATCAGATTACATTCTATATGGTTTAAAAATAAATGTTTGCCATTTTGCTAAAAAAATGGACATAAGATTAAAGTTCACTTAAAAATGAAAATTCTGTCATAATTTACTCACCATCAAATTGTTTTAAACCTGTATTAATTTCTTTCTTCTGCTGAACACAAAAGATGATATTTTGTTTTGAAACAACTTGAGGGTGAGTAAATGATGACATCATTTTCATTTTTAAGTGAACTATTCCTTTAAGCCCAGTCTGTGTGACATTGATATATAAGATACAGATTGATCCTGGCCTTTTAATGGTGCCTTGTTAAAGATTATCCTTTTAATTACTTTTTGTCTTGAACATTTAATTTGCATTTGGAAAACCACACCCATATCTAACACTTGTGACAATTTTAGTTTTTTGCAATGTCTGCACAAAGTAATGAGAAGGAATAACATTTGGGTCAGCAGTTGGTTCATTTATGAATTCGGTTTTACCTATCTGTCTCTCCCTTTGTATTTTAAATGGGTGTTACATTAAAAACAAGTTTAAAAAAATGCCTCAATATAAAGGAAGACAAGACAGTTTTTCAAAAAAGTTATATGATTGGTTTGCATTCACACATTCCTGCTTAAACATCCCTTTACTGTCAAATAAAATATTAAATGCTTCCAAGCATGTCAGATTGAATCTTTTAATCTTCCAGAAACATTCAATCAAAACATCAGACAATGCCAGACAATTCTTAAGCCTAGGAATTCACTGAACTGGAGTTAAGAATGACCATTTATATGCCCAAGTAAAAATGTCAAAAGTACTGGTTCTTCAGTACCAAAATACAAAACATGTAACAATACCAGACTTTCTGCAGTAGTACAGTCTTAATGTTGAACACTAGGCTGACAGAGGGCTTCTTTCAAATGCTTACATGCATATATTTGTGCATGTTCTCTCAGATGAGCATCCATGTCTGATATTCAATGTATTACTGACTGTTTACTTTTTTTTTTTAAAGCAATCCTTAATAAAAAATAGTAGTCAAAGGCTACATGGCATTGTTTTAATGCACTTTTTTACAATTATAATAAATGTAAAAATTACATGTTAAATAAAAATAAACACTTAAAAGGAGTGTTCAATAGAAATGAGCTTTTGCTATTGAATATTTGCTATTATACTAAAATGTTGGAATTGTGACAACATTTCTCTCTATTGTTTCTAAAACAATTTAATATGGTTTGCTTTTAATCGTTACCCTTCATCTCACTCATGCGCAGAAGCTGATTGCCAAAAACGTACTTGTTCATTTATAACATTTTATCATCATCATCAGTATTTGTTAAATCATTGATCTAAATCTTTAGATAAAGATCACAATGTAATCCTAAAGTTGTCAAATCATAAATTAGGTATCATTCGAAAGCTTAAGAACTGTTTTGAAATTGGATGTTGCGTTTCCACAGAAAAGGTACTCTTAATTTTTTTGGGCTCCTACCTAGTGGGCGGTGTCAGGTTTCATATTACAACATTTATTTTAACTACTTTATGATCAAAACCTTTTCTAATCTTGACAAAAAGAATATTGTCATAAAGGGCTGAGTCTGAAGGTTCCATATTTTGAGATAGAAGTGATATTTTGACAAATGTATTAATTTGTTACAGGAGAATGCATAAAAGAGCTCATTTTTTAAGAGCTTTCACTTCTGCAATAATATGCTTAGTGTCTTTAAAACAAGGCCGAACTTGGTTGTAATTCAAGAATGCTTTGTAATATAGACCCATTTAAATTTGGATACTGCATTTCCACATCTACAGTACTCTCAAAAAGGGGGGTGACAGTTAAAGGACAAGTTCGGTATTTTACACTTAAAGCCCTGTTTTCAGATCGTTTCTGATGAAATAGAACGGTTAAGATTGAAATTTGGACACATGCTGCTGTCCCGAGAATTTTCGGTTTCTGTGGTAGCACCCCCCCACCTCCACAATGGTTGCATAGGTGCACTGGAACAATCCTTCCTAAAACGCATTAAACTTTCGTTTACAAAGACGTGAAACTCACCGAGTGGTCAGGGGTGTTCACTGATATGCTCACACAAAAATCGCTGCAAAAGATGCTTTCCAACAGGTTTTATCGTAGTTTTTGTCCAACTCCATTGACTTGTATTGGATGTGCTGTGAGGTACAGCATTACTCCGCCGCCAGGCTGGAGTGTCTATTATTCAAGCTCTCAACGGAAGAATGTACAGGTGTGAGACGTCCACAGTTTTACAACGAATGGTAAAACACCTGTTGGAAAGCATCTTTTGCAGCGATTTTTGTGTGAGCATATCAGTGAACACCCCTGACCACTCGGTGAGTTTCACGTCTTTGTAAACGAAAGTTTAATGCATTTTAGGAAGGATTGTTCCAGTGCACCTATGCAGCCATTGTGGAGGTGGGGGGGTGCTACCACAGAAACCGAAAATTCTCGGGCCAGCAGCATGTGTCCAAATTTCAATCTTAACCGTTCTATTTCATCAGAAACGATCTGAAAACAGGGCTTTAAGTGTAAAATACCTTTAAGGGGTTAAATTCATGCATTTACTTGCAAAAATGATGACAGGATTTTATGCTAAACCCTCAATTGGTCAATAAGAAGGTGGTCTGCACATATAATAAAGTATAAAATAAAAACTGGTTTGGCATGAAAGACGTATTGCCACAAGTAATTGTCTGGCACTGAAAATGTAGAGGTCCTACATATAAGTATAATTTTGCACAAGGAAGCATTTAATGTTTTAAAACATTATTTGCTTTAATTGTAATCTTAACATAGCTTTCTACTTTTGCTTACAAGTGTACTCCTATTCAAGCTAAATTCAAGCTTATTACTGTATGATTAACATGTATTATTGAGCCTCCCCGTATTCTTGTTAGTTGAGAACAAATAAGTAAACAAATCTTGCAGAATAGGTAACAAGACATTGCTGTCTAGGCAAAGCATGCAGGTCTAAATGCTATCATGACTGTTCTCCTAGAATTAAAACCAATCACCACAAGAAATACCTCGACAGATTGCCAGTGTGTAGATACTGAAGGGAGCGATAGTGTGAACACTCAATGTAAGGGTGTTCGCTGAAGAACGTGTGGCAGCAGTTTTTGGAATGCTTCCCCCCTTTTCTGGGCTTTACTTGAGAAAATCAAGTCATGTTCAAATTCAACCGCTGCAAAACATTGAGATGTGTAGGGATTTTCCTTCTCTGTAACGGTTCACAATGGATCTTCAATATTTTTTTGCAAACATGCTACTTTAATCAGAAAGGTAACATATAGTACACATCTAAGAGGCATAAAAACAAGCAGACATTCATGAAACTTATCTATATAAAGTGTTGACACATCCTTGCTTTTAATTATGCTGTGTTCTGCTGCACTAGCTACTGTAGCCTATACCCTAGACTAGACCATCTTTCTTAAGGACAGATTTTGTGCAGATCTGACTGAAAGTAAGTTCCACTTCCTATTTGCATTTTTATTATAAGCTCATTAGAAAGATGGACACAAACATAAAAAAAAAAAAAAAGTCAAGGCCTATAAAAGTCAGATGGGACACAACTAAGGCTGTCAAAGATTAAGTTAATGCATTCAGTTAATCTTTCTGGCTTACTGAACTAAACAACTGTATCACACCTTGCAGTGGCAGCAAATTAATTTACTTTTGTTCCAAGTTTGGATTTAATTCATAAATTAATTTACTGTTGAGTCTCTGAATTTACTAATAAACCATTTTCTAATAAGCATGATCCCAACTATGGACTTTTGATGTTTTAGTATTAAAATCTGCAACAGTGATTTTTGAAAAAATACATAGACTCCAACTGTAGAAGTCAAGCAGAACAGAATGAAACCATTTTAATATAAAATTTTGCCAAATACAATTTAATGGCGTTTAACAAATTAGACTTAATCTTTCAATACATTGACAGCCTTAGTGATTACATATTTTGATGTAACAGCTTAAACTTTTTTTCTTTGGTAAATGGTGTCACTCACTTGGGCTCTGTATAGTAAGAAAGTGTTAAAGCTTCAATTACAACAAAACGAAGCACTGCTATGCTACATATTGATAGTATAGACAATTCTAAGGACAATTATTATTTACGGTTATAAATGACAATTATCACGATGTATTAATTAGTGTTTCGATTGAAACTAAGTTTTGAAGAACTTCGCCAATTAAAATATACAAGCAAACAAAGAAATAAATTAAAGACAATGCTGTTTTCAAAAAAGAATGCTTTTTAGTATGTTAGTAAACAGGTCTACACATTGATAGATATTTTAAGAATTAAGATTATTCGGGATTTTAAGTTTTTCAAAAACATGTATAAACATGATGTTACATACAGATGTAAAAAAAAAAAAAAAAAAAAAAAAAAAAACTTGATGAATAACCTGTGAATCATTTTATAAGTCAGGTTTCCAAGTAGATTTATCACATGTTAAATTCTGAGATTGTTATTAGAGATTGTTATTTGTATACTTATACTAAAAGCAGTGCTTCAATTTTGCCACAAACTACACAACTGTATAATTTTGGGGTTGTGGTCTCATTTGAAAAATGAGAAAAATTTCCAACACGTGCCAAACCAGTTCACACCAACTTGCCAAGGATATCTAACCCGGATAAATTTACTCAGTCTGGTCTACAGAAGGTCCTTGATGCTAAATACAGTATAACAGACTTAAACCACTGCAAAAAAAAGTTTTTCGAGAGAGAAAATGATTTCAATGGAAAAAATAGGCAAACTAGAGAACATAAGAACTTATTTCACAAGAGAGAGAGATATTTGTCTGTTTATTACTAATGTTTGCCAAATTGTTAGGCCGCGTGTCCACCAAAGCGTTTTTAGCCATCTAAAAACTCGAGGCGCTCTGCAGAAAACGCTAAGCTGTGGGCGCTTGAGAGCGTTTTGGCAGCGTAGCAGTTTTTTCAGTTGAGACGCTTTGCTTGCAATGATACGTAATATCCGTGGAAGTGTTACTAGTATCTCATTTCACAGATAGTTTGTTTCGGTTTTGTTTCTATATAAAAATGTCGATACAATGGAGTATCTTGTTTTAAATTATTTGGATCCATTATTATGCTTTTCATCATCTGTTGACGTTGGTTGTACAAGCAGAGTGTGGTGGTTGGTCGGTGTTGTATTTTTCCCGCCCCTCCTCCACTGTGATTGGACGGTTGGGTAAAAAGTGACAATGATGAGCGCTGCGTTTTACCCAAAGTTTTATCGGTAAAAAACAGAGCGCTCAGCGTGAAATAGACGCTCAGCGCCTTGTTACACTCCTGGAGTTTTAAAAACGTGGCGCTCCCATTGAAAACAATTGGAAAAATACGCTAGTCGCAGGAAAAAGCTTTAGTGGACACACGGCTTTAATGCAAGCATGTGCTGGTATACACTGACTGATGCATCTATGAACAGTAGCGGTTTGAGCGTGCCATTAATTAATAATACATTTTTGTATGGTTTAAAGAGAACAATAAAATTTGTGTTAAGCTAATCTGGAAAGAGAAGTCATTAAGACAATATAATAAACATTTTATGTCATTAAACACACAAAAACAAGGCAACATGCTTCTAAGGTTACCTACAGACGTACTTTAAAAACAAAACAAATGCACAATTACTCAAACATCCACCCATCTTTCAGCCCTCACATACGAGTACCAACATTCTCAAAAAAACTATCCTTTATGATTATTATTATATTTTTTTTTAGACCAGTACTTACTTTAAGAACCTTCATTCACTTACTGGATTTAAAGCAAAATGTAATAGCATTTTAAGAAGTCTCTAGTAATCCAACACAGCCAATATGAGAATCTGCATACCTGCATGGTAGTGTAACTTTATTGGCTAAGAGTAATACCTTTGAAAAAATAAAAAAATAATGATAATTTATTTCTCATATTGAATATTTCCAAATTGCAGTTCACATTCTATGTCAAGATTAGTCAAAATGTGCATTTGTTCTGTGTGATTTTCATCTTAACCTCAAATTGAATCACTAAACACAAACACACCTTTTAAGCTAAATGAGGACAAGTTTAGACAGACATGTTAATTAAAGAAAAACTCCACAAAAAAAAAGCTCTGCTGGCCTAATGCTGACTGTAGTTGCATCCAATAAAACAGAGCAGTACATTTAAAGGATTAATTCACCCATGTCACCCATTCATGTCATTCCAAACCTATAAGACTGCCGCCCATCTTCAGAACACAAATGAAGATACTTTTATATTCTCTCATAATTTTTGTCCATCCATCGCAACCAAAACTTTGACTCATCAAGAAGTACAAAAAAAATATCCTTCTGAATCAACCAATTTAATTCAAGTCTTCTGAAGAGACAATCATTAATATGATCAACAGATATGATTTAGGCTTTTATTAACATTTAAACATTAAAGAAAATAGATGCTCAACAGTGCTCGCTAGAAGCACGAAAACTAACAAGGCTTGTTCTTAAGTGTCACACAAGCATGTTCAAGCTTCCATGAGAACTAATGAGGTTTGTTCTGGCATATCAAATAGAAATAATGAATGTGCTCAATGTATTTTTTATTTTTTTAAATGTGAATATAAGCCCAAAATATAACATGTCTGGGAGTGTCAGACCAACTGCAACAATGAGCAATTAAAGACATTAAGATGATTTTAGGCAAAATGGGTGGAAAAAAATAATCATATACAGTCACTAATAATATGATTTAATGGTTTGTTACTTTTGACCAATAGGTGGCACAGTTACGAAATTGATGTGCTTTGGTCAAAGTGAAGTGACAATGACACATACAAAGTTTGGTGTCAATATGTCAAGACATTGCAGTGATAAAGCCTGAATAGTCATTTTGGCGTCATGCTTCAACTTTGCTGCTGCAGTACAAAAGCATTTTGTCGGCACGGTCTGGAGATGATACGATTCGATTTTGGTGAAAATCGGACAGTCTAGAAGAAGTTCGAAAAAGTAGGTTTTAAAAGAAAATAAAGATGGCGGACAGGAAGTTTGACTGACTATGGCAAAATTGGTATCCAAGTTTTCAGCATAACCCAAGAAATATATTAACATAATATATAACACTAAGTTGTCAACACTTTTTTTTTTTAAACACGCGTGATCCGTAGAAACCGTAGCCAAGGCGGCATCTAGTGTATATATCTATACCCGCCCACGCTCTCAGATCACTTGGACGTGGCTGTGTTCAAGAGGTAAAAACAATATAAATACTGTTCGTTTTCTAACACAAACCGCTCGTTTCGTGTCTTAGGCCATCAATGTGTACTTACGATGGGGAATTGTTTAATTTGGACGATGGGGAATTGTTTTAATTTGGACTCTGTGCATGCTGTTTGAGACAGTGACCATCGACCTGCATTATATGACTGACAGACAAGAACGGTTTGACCTAAAAATATCAAAATTGAAACTACTGCGGAAAAAAAGACACCTACATCTTGGATGCCCTTGAGGTAAGCTAAAACATACCAAAATTTAATTTCAAAGTGAACTATCCCTTTAACTTCCCGCAAGCGGTTCTATGGACTGCCAGAGCGGAAGTAATAATAATAATAATAATAATAATAATAATAATACCAACGATTACAATAGGTGCCTCCGCACCTTTAGTGCTTGGCCCCTAATTAAACCTCTCCATTACATGGACTACTTTGACATATCAAGAAGTACAAAAAGATATTGTAAAGATTTGGTTGCGTAGACTTTCAATGGTTGGACAAAAATTATTAAAGAATATTAATAATACCTTCATCTGTGTTCCGAACATGAAAAGAAGTCTTATGGGTTTGGAACGACATGAGGGTGAGTAAATTAACTAATTGTATGCAAAATAATTCTTGCAATAATATTTGCATTTACATTCTTTTGATTGTGCCATAAAGTCAAATGATTTTCCAGGACTAAATTAATAGAAGTTTCTAAGGATTTTAAAGCTTTCTTGTATTTTGTATCAAGGCTTTCTAATTGCATTTCATCTGGTTTCATGACATGGTCAAAATCAAAATGCATGCTCTATGGCAGAGTTTTTTTTATTTATGGAGATTCCCTTTCACACTGTGATGTAACAAAAAGCACCTCATGAAGTCACATGATAAAGCATTCAAAAACAAAATAAAAAAACAATAAGACAGTGACTTACTCCGGTTTGGCTCCCTGGACCAACAAGGCATTAATACACTCCATGTTACCGGCCCGTGCTGCTTTGTGAATGGGTGTTTCACCCACATAATCCTGAAACCATATGGTAAATGCAACATTTTGACAGGCTTTCACAACATTAATTGAACAGTTCTTCAAACTTACCATGCAACAGACAGGCTGACAACATTCTGTACATCAATTTATTTATCATTCAAATGCTTTAATGGGCACAGCATCAGCATGGTTGAAAACAATGTGGATCTAAAATGCTGTTTAAAGGTCCATGTCTGCACCTCTGGTAGATATCACTCTGAAGAAGAGAATCTAACAGAACACTTTTACAGAACACAGCCAGTGAGTCATAAGTAAGACATTGAACTCTTCACCCTAACACAACAGCTCCACCTGAAGGCGGTAAACTGAAGCACAGACAATAATTTGCTCCTAAATATCCCAGATAGAGATAATACCACAAAATGTAGGTCAAACCACACAATTACTGCAGAAACAGTAATACAACAGGGATTGCTCTCATTCACTTCCTCTTAAACCAACACAATACAGGATGGACAGCTCCATCAGTCTCTGTGCATGTTTGTCTAGTAAAAACATTTGCTGTAATTTTGTTTAATAGTGACATCATTTAACATAAGTGATGTCACTATTAAACAAAATTACAGTAAATGCAAGTCAAGCAAAGGTAAGTTGAGCCTGATTTGGAATGCCCGATTGATCGGCTGCTTATTTAAATGGTCCAGTAATCACTTTTAAAGCTCCATGATTCTGGATAAATTGAAAATCACAATTTTTTGTTTAAAATGGAGTTCACGATTCTGCCACAATTCTGAATAGACAACTATACAAAATGATATAATTTACTAGAGGTTCTGATTAAATGTTAGTTGCTGCGTTTGAATCAATGACTCACTCAAAGACTTCACTTGATTCATTACTGGATGAATCAGAATTTTGGAACAAATCTCTTGAATGACTGATTGAACGACAAATGCAATACATCACTTGTCACCACTTACAATGTAAATTATACAATCTTTATTTGAAGAGTCAAGTTACTTTCAAAAGGTGGATTACTCTATTTTGATTGTTATCGTAACAGTGTTTATATCCTTCAATCCAAGTACAAATGACAATTGAAATATTGTAACAGAAATAATGATACTGTTTGTGGTTGAAAAGATTTGTGAAGATGTTTTTATCATGACAACTGTTCTCTCTGGGTCAGCGGCAGTGCAAACGCAGGTTTGAATGTTTCGCTGTGATCATACTTGTCAAAGGTTCAATCATAATCTTTTACAATCTTTTTTAATCTTTTCAAGATCACAATCTTTTAACAATTAATTGTGCAGCTGTAGTCAATTTATAATGCTAACACCTGAGCCTATACTTTAAGACTTCAGCATCACTTTCATATCAGTTGCAACTACAACTGTGGAGAAATAAAATAAAAAAAACAATGAAAACAAAATCCAAAAGAGCATGGGGGAACAAAATGTGCAAGACAAAAACCCTAATCCAACAGTTAAGACAGGACACATTCTAAAAGGTTTGTCAAAGTATGTTGGTATTCTTAAACAACTCATGAGCAAATGGCGTCTGCACGTTTAATAATTAAATATAGAATGTTTAGATATTTAATATCAATTTAACATACATTTATTTAAAGAGATTGGGTATCACTTTACAATAAGGTCTAATTTATTAACATTAGTTAAAGGGGTGGTTGATTATGATTTCACTTTTCTAACTTTAGTTAGTGTGTAATGTTGCTGTTTGAGCATAAACAACATCTGCAAAGTTACGACACTCAAAGTTCAAAGCAAAGGGAGGTATATTTTCTTTTAAAGAAATTGCTTTTTAAGGACTGCAACAAACGGCTGGTAGTAGGGACTACACTAGGACTGCATCTAACGATTATTTTTGTTGTCGATTAATCTGTCGATTATTTCTTCGATTAGTCGACTAATCTAACGATTATTTTTCCGATTAATCTAATGGTTATTTTTGGGATTAGCTGATTTATCCATTGGCAAACTTTCCAATAAATAATAAGTACAACAATATATCAGCTGTATTTTGAAGAGGGTAGTGCATCTGTATATTATTTTAACATGAAATCTATAAAAAAAAAAAAAAAAAGTATTTCAGAAAGGGTAATTGTCATTGTATTATGAAATATGCGAACAAGAAGCATTTTAAACTTTATTTTTAACTAATGGAACTATTTCATAAAATGTAAGATGTATACAGTCACAGGCCTATTTAGGAAATGTGTCTGTTTTTAATTACCGTAGTGGGAGTATGATTTACTCAATTATCTAGTCCATTATCTTGTCCGATAATGCACTTGTGTTTATCTGCAAAAAGGTTCACATACACTAGATTGCAGCCTAGGCTTTGCCAGTATGCAGAATTCAGCACTGAACAAAAAGTCAATTTTGAGCGGTGAGGGGATTCTCTCTTAAATGCATCTGATTGGCCATTGCGTTCAAGAAATCAACACATATGTCTGTGATTGGCTACATTGTTCAACGCTACAAACATGTTAGATAGAGCAATAGATAGAGACTCTGGCCTGTAAATCGTTTCTATTTTGTTTAGTTGTTCTTGTTGCTTTTGTGCAACAGATGAATGACAATTTATTCGTTTTTAGATGTTCAATTTATAGATATTTCTATTTTGCGGGAGTCCCGCGAATCGTTTTATTCTCCCGCAACCAGCACACACACACGAGTGCATTACCGCCCGCGCCCGCACTCGGCCATCAGATCTATATATATTAGCAGTTAGAGTTGGACTCGGTGGAAAAGCAGATCCGCGACCTACTAGAGAGACAAGCCGAGCTGCGAGATCGGCGATCAGCGCTTGAAACATCACGCGCCGATGCTCACAAGTCAGTGGTTAGTAACCTTTTGACTCCGACCTCGTCTACTCCGTGTGTTTCTCTGCACAGGACGCGAGCAACCAGGACGCGATCATCCCTGGTTTCATTCACTCCGGCACCGACACAACACCACGGACCCTAGGTGATTCCACAGCAGAAGACGCGAGCCAGGACCAGAGCAAGGACCTCTCCACCCCTCCCGGCCTTCGAGATCTCCACCCGGAACCGCTTCTCCCCTCTTCGCGAGACGGGACGCGACGCTGTGATCATCGGCACTTCCATCGTCCGGCATGTACACGCTTCCTCAGGTAAAGGTAAGGTGCGCACTCACTGCTTTCCTGGTGCTCGTGTTCTCGATGTGGCTGCGCAGGTCCCCGAGATCCTGAACGGTGACGAGCGCATCGGAGCTGTCGTGCTGCACGCGGGAACGAACGACATCAGGCTGCGGCAGACGGAGGTTCTGAAGAAGGACTACAGGAGCCTGATCGAGACGGTACGCAGCACATCGCCTGAAACAACGATCATCGTGTCTGGACTAGGGGTGTAAATCGGAGCCTACATGACGATTCGATACGATACCGATTTCTTAAGCCAACGATTCGATTATTTTCGATACTTCAGAATTCCCTGCGATACGATTCGATTCGATTCAATACTAGATTTTTACATGATATCTATTAAGTTTCAAATAAATCAACAAAAATAATATATAATTTGCCTTTTATTGAGTATACAGAATACAATTGCATGTCACAAAGAAATAGTTTTTCCACCTCCACGAATGAATGTTGTTCATTATGTCGCCTTGTTGAGGTAAATTGTAGTTTTCCTTGCTTTACCCCGGTCTTAAAGTAAAAAAGATGACTGTGAAAAATAGTAGAATTAAATGAAATACATTTATGGTGAGATTACTACAATTTATTTAATTAAACTCATTTATGGTGAAATTACTACATTTCCATGTCAATCTGTGTTCATTTTGACCACGAAACATGCGCTGTCACTTTAATTCAGCGCGTGCAGCACAGCAGAAATAGACTCGGTGCGGAAACGATCTCTGCACTGCTGTATACGCACCGCAACTGGAACGGATAAACGGACCGCAACCGCGTGCAGTGTGAAAGTTCTGACCTGTTAACATGGGTACTGAAAAAAATACGCACCGCATACGCACTGCAAACGGGGTATGTGTGAAACGGGCGCAATCAGACAAACGGCAACATCTCTTACCACTGCTCCATCTGTTTTCCTGAAGCCAAAATACATCCACACCCATGACTTGACGCCGACTGGAGTGTGTAATATTTCACTGTCATTGCCAGCTCGCTCTGAGGGATCGATCCCATCGCTCTTGAAAGTCAGACTCAACAATGTGTGTGAACATAGATAGACTGTGAAACTTAAGTAACGCGTGTGAAGTAGAAGACAATAATGAGGTTAGCGCCACCCGCAGCTTAGTAGGTTGTACGCATTTTTCGGAGCAGATCGCTGAAAATAGACAGGCGGCAAAATAAACACATGAATCGATACTCTTGCGGACGCATCGAATCGTCGGCTGGATAATCGATGCATCGATACGAATCGATTAATATTTACACCCCTAGTATGGACCGCTTCCCACGTACCGACTAGGACATGAAAGGTTCAGTAGATTATTTGCTCTAAATGAATGGTTAATGTCATGGTGTAACGAACAGAGACTGCTCTTTGTAAATAATTGGAATCTGTTCTGGGAGCGACCTAGGCTCTTCCGTGCTGATGGACTTCACCCCAGCAGAATCGGAGCGGCTCTTCTGTCGGACAACATCTCCAAGGCGTTGCACACCATATGACTAGTAAGTCAAAGTCCAAATCACACTCTTTGCTGTCCAAACTTAATTGATATAAGTACCAATGTAGAACATTATATTGAAACTGTGTCTATTCCTCGTTTAGTGAGGTCAAACATTAAATCTACTGTAGGATCTAGGAAAAATCTAATTGTGATTAAACCAGAAAATCTCAATATTAGTGAACAAAAACAATTTATAAAGCTAGGTCTTCTAAACATTAGATCGCTCACACCTAAGGCAGTTATTGTAAATGAAATGGTCACAGATAATAGTTTCGTACTTTGTACTTTGCCTTACTGAAACCTGGCTTAAACCAAATGATTATTTCGGTATTAACCCCTTAAACACTGAGGCCATTTTTTGAGTTTTTTGTCTGAGTGACACACAAAAAAGTAAAGACTCATAACTTAAAAACTATAGAGAGGAGAGTCAAAAGGTAGATATCATTTATTAGGAAACTTTTTATATTTTTAGAAAATATAAATTATTACTTTTGGACAATCTAATGCTGAGAAAATGCTGATAAAAGACAAAAATATTAATATTATTTTTTAATAATTTACATAGCTTTCTTATTTGAAATGCAATAATTCAGGAAGGAAATACGGTGGCAAAATAATTCTTTTTTTGTGATGTTCCCCTATGTGTGGTCTGCGTCTGGATCGCTATTTTATGATGATAGCATAAAGTAATCCAAAGTTACAGCACTTGGAACAAAGGGAGCCTTTTTGTTAAGTCCTCACACATTTGGAAGGCAATAAAAAAAAAAGAGTTTTTTTAGTGACATACACAAAACTAAAGACTCATAACTTCAAAACTATAGCAAGGAGATTCTAAAGGTAGGTATCGTTTGAAAGAACACTTTTCAAATTTTTTGAAAATATACATTACATTAGGACATTCTCCTGCCGAGAAACTGCTGATAAAAGACAAAAAATATATATAATTTTTATAATGATAATGCATATCTTTCTTATTTGACATGGAATAACTCAGGAAGGAAATAAGGTAGAAGGAAAATTCTTTTTTGGGGAAGTCCCTCTACATATGAGCTGCATCTGGATAAAATTTTGTGGTGATTGGATAAAGCAATCAAAAGTTATAGCATTTGGAACCAAGATAGCCTTTTTGTTGAGACCTTGACGCCCCCATATGGGCATTTTTAAAATTGTTTCACCATGAAGAAAATCTTGTCATAAAAGCAATAGATTAAGTAAATTTTGGGCTCATTTTAATTGTATTAATATGCTGTAAAAAATGAAGTGCAATTTTCAACGATTTTTGAATGTTTCATGAGATGTATGATGTTTTTGACACATTGCAGTACATAGTACAAAAAACTATTTTATAGATTATGAAAAAAAATATTCTATTTATCAACAAATAACTCAGCAGTACTTAGGAGTTTTTCGAATTGGCTACATTCACTGTAAAGTTCAGACTCTAAGCTTTCAAATGACACCAATTTTGTTTGAATCAAGGCAATATTTTTGAAAAATATGATAATTAATATTTTCGCAGCTAGGTGGCGTCTGTGGGGCGTCTGCGGGCGGTACACTCCGGTTGAGAGAGACTAGTCAGCACTCGTTCAGAGTTGATCGAAGTGGTTGGATGTGTAAGACTGAAAATACTGGTTGAGGCCTGATTTATGGGACAAAAGGGCCCGGCTGGCTAATTAACATTTGAACTCACAGAAGCACATGAACTAACAACAAAGAACTCACACAAGAACATGGTTTAATGTGAATGTTTATCATTGACTGTTATGCTTTTGGTGTCATTTGAAATGTCTCAAAGTGAGTGGTACAGATATCTCATATCCAGATAGATAAAATAAAAGGAAATAAGGTTTATAGAAGTTCATAGGAAACTGGTTTAGAGATAATGCCAGATAAGGCAACCCCCCTTCTGTGGGATAGAAGCCATTTGAGGATGGTCTCACCCCATCCCCCTTCTCACCTGGTCAGAGGATAAAGGAAGGTGTTCTGGCTCTCTCTGTCGCTTCTTCTTGGCTGGACGTGGAATTGGATAGGTTCTCTCTCTCTCTCTCTCTCTCTCTCTCTCTCTCTCTCTCTCTCTCTCTCTCTCTCTCTCTCTCTCTCTCTCTCTCTCTCTCTCTCTCTCTCTCTCTCTCTCTCTCTCTCTCTCTCTCTCTCTCTCTCTCTCTCTCTCTCTCTCTCTCTCTCTCTCTCTCTCTCTCTCTCTCTCTCTCTCTCTCTCTCTCTCTCTCTCTCTCTCTCTCTCTCTCTCTCTCTCTCTCTCTCTCTCTCTCTCTCTCTCTCTCTCTCTCTCTCTCTCTCTCTCTCTCTCTCTCTCTCTGGTCAAGCTGGGTAAGACTATTTGATGTAACCAATGTATAACCATGTTTTAGATATTTGAATTGATTGTGGAATTGATCTCTGATATCTGAAATATTAAATTGTTACATATGATTATTATAACTGATTTTGACATTGTTCATTTAATGGTTAAAGGAATAGTCAAACATTCGTTCACTTTTAGTGAGGCAGATTATTAAAGGGGTGGTTGATTGTGATTTCACTTTTTTCATTTTAAATAGTGTGTAATGTTGCTGTTGGTGCATGAACATTATCTGCAAAGTTGCTGCGCTGAAAGTTCAACGTAAGCAGAGATATCGTCTTTTAAAAATCAGGAAGTTTAATGCCTACAAAAACGACTCGAATGGGACTACAACGAGATACTTCCCGGGTTTTATACGTAGCTAACCCATGCAAAAAAGGGGGCATGGCCATATTTCTGCGGCTTTGTCGAAGAGGAAGAGTTATAGTGGAGAGCTGTAGCCATGCCGTCGAAAGTGTGTTATTTTCACCCAGCTGCCAGGTCTTCTGTGTTCGGGCTTCATATGGACGCTGTAGTTCGTCAACAATGGCTAAAATTTATGTTTGATTATGTTCCTGAAAATGTCAATCGTAATAGCTCTCTGTGCTGCGCATTTTACGGAAGACAGCTTCCAGAATCTCCACGAATTCAATGCCGGATTCAACAAGAAACTCTTACTAAAACATGAAGCAGTTCCAACTTTACAACCAGAGACAACAGTTGTTGGGCCACAACCTGTAAGTAAGACTTAATCATTTTAAATGTATTTGCATGTATAATTTCAGACGTAATGTTTTAGTTTTATCAAGGACGTAAACAAATGCCAGCGCTGGCTTCAGTAGCCACTTACACGTACAAACGCGTACAAACATTTTGAACCTGAATTTGTAATTATGTACTAATTTTGTAAATGTATTTTCCATGTATATTTTATGACGATCGATTTGATCAGGAACGTAAACCAATGCCAACGCTGTTTGTTTATAGCCAGTTAGTTCGATGCTATTTTGTGTGTATAAGACAAACGTGTATAAAGTTACAAAAAATTATATAGCCTAATCGCAACAGCAAACTTCAGCTGCTGAAGTTAAAACAATAACTTTAAAAAACTGTATTACTCAGTCATTTATTCAGTTATATTAAATGTTTAATCAGGAGAAAACCGTATCTCAAAAGCTAACAAGCAGCAGTAGCATTTTCAAGTAACAGCATATCGGAATTCATATATAATAATAGTAGATTAGAATAGAATAACAATAATAATAAAAAATTTACCATTCAGAAACGTTTTGTAAGAGCCGTGTTTGCGGAGGTTGCTTGACTCTCTTCATTGCCGCTTTCTGGGTCTGATCTGGCTCAAACTGATACGGCAGTATTGACACCATTATTTACATTTGACCGGAGCACATGCAACTTTCGCCCGTAAAGGTAATGGGCGTGAAGTTTCCGGACAACATGCACTACGCAGTTTAGCCAATTACAACACACCGGCCCAACTAACCAATCTGAGCCCATTGCCTGTTTCCGAGGGAGTGGTTTCATAGAATCAGGAAGTCAACCAGTCGTTCAAATGACAGAGGAGAAAGCAGCTTACAATAAAGGTGAAATTTATGAAAAATAAGACTTAAAAAAAACAAAAAACCCTGAAGACATGTTATATTGCACCCCACAAACACAATCATGCAAAGAAAAAAAGCAGTAAACCACCCCTTTAAAACCTTTCATTTATGGAGTCAGATGAATTAACGAGTGAGTACATGATTAATGTATTGCAAATTTAACCAACCAATACTTTGCATGAGTGAGGACAGAACGCGTGATAACCTTCCCCGTGTATTGGCGAACCGGAGATTGGGCCAATATAGCGGGCCTTACAGATGCATTAAAAAGCTGAGATTCTAAGCTTTAATATGATACATATTTTGTGTTATTCCACGTTTGAAATCGAGCACGGATGGTTCCGGGAAAACTGGAAAACACTTTGCACCCCGGGAGGATGAGAGACTTGTTTTTTAGCCAAGTATGCATCACTTCGTGAGGAATATCTCGTGATCAAAGCAATGGATTATGTTGTGTTTGGGCTCTTTGTAATCGTGAGAATCTGCTGTCAATAAAGATGTGTGATTTTTCACAATACATGCATGTTTCATTGAGTTATGAGCTGAAACGTCACATCAAAACAACATCGCATCACTGCTATTGCTACTTCATAGATCCGCCTGTGGAATTTTTTGTGTTAGAACGCCATAAGGAATATCTTTAGATCTGAGTGATGGATTATGGCGAGTTTGGGCTCTTTTTAATCTTAACAATCTGCTGTAAATAATGATGTGCCATTTTCCACAATTGATGCATGCTTCATTGAGTTATGAGTTAAAACGCGACAAGTGCTACATCTATAATAAATGCTCTATGCGCGCCGGTGGTGGTTCGTGTGTTACAACTCCCACGAGGAATATCTTTAGATCTGAGTGATGGATTTTGCTGAGTTTGGGCTCTTTTTAATCGTGAGAGTCTGCTGAAAATAATGATGTGCATTTTTCTACGATCTGTGCATGCTTTGTGAAGTTATAAGTGAAAACCAAACGCGAGTGCTTCATGAGTATATACTAGGATAGGCGCGTCTGAGGTATTTTTTGTTTTAGAACGCCATGAGGAAATATCTTTAGATCTGATTGATGGAATATATTAAGTTTGAGCTCTTTGTAATCGTGAGCTCCTGCTGTAAATAACGATGTATAATTTTTCATGATCGGCGAATGTTTCATGAAGATACGAGTAAAAAGGCCAAGTCTAAGCTACCTTGCTAGGCTACGTGAATCAGTGGATTTTTTGTGTTTTAGAACTCCATGAGGAATATCTTTAGTTCTGAGTGATGGATTATGTTGAGTTTGGACTCTTTTTAATTGTAAGCATCTGCTGTAAATAATGATGTGTCATTTTCCACAATTGGAGCATGTTTCATGAAGTTACAAGCGGAAATGTGTCTAAAATGCAGCATCCATATATGGTTTACACATGGGTCTCTTAAGGGGTTATTTTACAAAAACCTTGCTCAAGTTTATTAAAAACCCTGGAACAATTATGCTTGTTGTATTCTACTCATTGAGACCTTTCAAATGACATATGACACAGGACTATCTGAGCTGTATGATGTTTTTGACATATTGCAGTATGTGGTACAAAAAAGTAGTTTATAAATTATGAAAACATTTTTTTTCTATTTATCAGCAAATAACTCAGCACTACATTGGAGTTTATCAAATTGGCTACATTCATTGTAAATTTCAGACTCTAAGCTTTCAAATGACATCTATTTTAAGTTGATCCAGGTAATATTTTTGAAAAAAAATTATGATTATTAATTTTGCAGCTAGGTGGCGCCTACGGCGGGTACACTCATATTTAGTGGAATAACTCTGCAATCATTAGGAGTTGATCGAAGTAATTAGATGCATTAAAAAGCTGAGATTCTAAGCTTTAAAATGATACCTATTTTGTGTTGTTCCATTCAGTGGTTGCTTAGTAATTTGATTATGAATATTTTTCATGGGGTGGCGTCCCGCCGGCGGGACGGTTAGGGTTTAAGGGGTTAATGAGTCTATTCCTCCTGGATACTGTTATAAGCATGAGCCCCGTCTGATTGGTCGTGGTGGCGGTGTTGCAACAATCTATAGAGACATTCTTAATGTTACTCAAAAAACAGGTCACAGGTTTAATTCATTTGAAGTACTTGTACTAAATGTTACACTCATAGATGTAAGAAATAAATCCCTATTATCTCTAGCCTTGGCTACCGTATATAGACCGCCTGGGCCTTACGCTGATTTCCTAAAAGAGTTTGCAGATTTTCTCTCAGACCTATTGGTCAATGTCGATAAAGCATTAATTGTTGGAGATTTTAACATACACGTAGATAATCCAAATGATGCGTTAGGGGCTGCGTTTACAGATTTATTAAACTCCTTTGGGGTCAAGCAAAACGTCACTGGTCCCACTCATCGTCTTAATCATACGCTAGATTTAATTATATCACATGGAACCAATCCAAGCGATATAGATATTATACCGCAAAGTGATGATGTCACTGATCATTACATGGTAACTTGCATACTACGTACTGCTGAAATTTGTCATGTTGCGCCACGTTATCGACCAGGCAGAACAATCCTTCCAACCACTATAGATAGATTCTCAAATAGCTTACCTGATCTATCTCAGCTGCTCAGTGAACCCAAACAAACGGATGAACTAGAGGAAATGACTAGCACTATGAGCACCATTTTCTCTAGTACATTAGACATCGTTGCACCAATTAGATTAAAAAAGGTTAGAGAGAAAACTAAAGCGCCATGGTATAACAGTACTACGCATGTTATCAAGAGAGAAACTCGAAATTTAGAGAGTAAATGGAAACATACTGTCTTTCCACGCGATTCTAAAGACCTCTAAATTAGTTTGTCACATTATAAAAAGGCCCTAAAAGCAGCCAGGGCTGAGCATCTCCGCAAACTAATAGAAAATAATAACCAAAATAATCCAAGGTTTTTATTTAACACCGTGGCTAGACTAACAAATAAACAGACATCACCTGAGCAAAATATACCGTTACAGTTCAGAAGTAATGATTTTATGAACTTCTTCACTGAGAAAATAGAAAGCATCAGAAACACAATTGTAAATGTACAATCTTTAATGGTGTCTTATGATTCAGCCTCAATTATCGCCCCTCAAGAACAACTACACCGCTTTACAACTATAGGACAGGAAGAGCTAAATAAACTTATTGCATCTAAACCAACAACATGTTTATTAGACCCAGTACCCACTAAACTACTGAAAGAAGTGTTACCTGTAGTGGAAGAGCCTCTTCTCAATATTATTAACTCGTCTTTATCTTTAGGTCATGTTCCGTGAATATTCAAGTTGGCAGTTATAAAACCTCTTATAAAGAAACCGCAATTAGATCATAATAACCTAGCAAATTATAGACCCATTTCAAATCTACCATTTATGTCTAAAATACTAGAAAAAGTTGTCCGCTCAATTGTGCTCTTTCTTGCAAGAAAATGATATCTATGAAAAATTTCAGTCAGGATTCAGACCGCATCATAGCACAGAAACTGCGCTCGTTAAAATTACAAATGATTTACTTCTAGCTTCTGACCAAGGCTGTATCTCAATACTAGTTTTACTTGATCTTAGCGCTGCGTTCGACACTATAGATCACAAAATACTCTTAGATCGACTACAAAACTACACTGGTGTTCATGGATAGGCATTAAGCTGGTTTAGATCGTACTTATCAGACCGCTACCATTTTGTCTGCTTAAATGGGGAAAAAATCGAAGATAACGTCAGTAAACTATGGAGTGCCACAAGGATCTGTGTTAGGCCCTCTGCTATTCTCAATATATATGCTGCCACTTGGTAATATTATAAGAAAACATGGAATTAATTTCCACTGTTATGCTGATGACACTCAATTATATATTTCATCACGACCGGATGAAAACAATAAATTATATAAATTGACAGAGTGTGTTAAAGATATAAAATACTGGATGACGTGTAATTTTATGCTATTAAATTCAGATAAAACGGAGGTATTACTTATGGGTCCAAAAAACTGCCCACAAAACCTCTTACAATGCAACTTCAATTTAGAAGGATGTCCTGTTACTTTATCCGCTACAGTAAAAGACCTGGGAGTTATACTAGATCGCAACTTGTCTTTCGAAAATCATATTTCATATGTTACAAGAACAGCCTTTTTCCACCTTAGAAACATTGCTAAGCTACGTAATATGCTATCTGTCTCTGATGCTGAAAAGTTAGTTCATGCATTCATGACCTCGTGACTAGATTACTGTAATGCTTTATTAGCTGGTTGTCCTGCATCCTCAATAAACAAGCTACAGTTAGTCCAAAATGCAGCTGCTAGAGTTCTTACTAGGTCAAGAAAATATGATCATATAACACCAATTCTATCATCTCTACACTGGTTACCTATTAAGTTCTGTATCAATTACAAAGTATTACTAATGACCTATAAAGCCCTAAATGGTTTAGCTCCTGGGTATTTAACGGAACTTCTATCGCCCTACAATCCATCACGCTCTTTAAGATCACTAAATTCGAGGCTTCTGGTCATTCCTAGGATATCTAAGACCACTAAAGGAGGGAGGGCATTTTCACATTTAGCTCCTAAACTCTGGAATGGCCTTCCTGATATTGTTTGAGGCTCAGATTCGCTGTCCCAGTTTAAAACTAGATTAAAGACGCATCTCTTTAGCCAAGCATTCACATAATACTTACCTTTTATACTACAGTTGAATCAGATTGAATGCATTAATATTATGAACAGCAGCTACGCTAATTATTTCCCATCTGCTTTTCTGTTGTTATCTCGGGACGATAGTCCCGAGGTAATTAGAGTTCGTCAGCTCCAGTTTGTATCCAGCCTCTCATGGAAACTTCAGATGCCCCAACACCCATGCAGAGACGACTCGAAGCCCGTGAGGAGACGACTCGACACCGGCAATATGTTATGCCCTAAATTAATGCATGATTAACTAACTGTATTTTTCTATGTACATTTCTGAAATGCACTTTCTGTAAAGCTGCTTTGAGACAATATGTATTGTGAAAAGCGCTATACAAATAAATTTGAATTGAATTGAATTGAATCTATGTTCCCGCGCCGCACTCTGTTGCGTTGTGTGTTGTGTCCCGCGGGAGTGCAGGTCTCTAGTCTACATGTGCATACACAACTTTTAAAAACTGGCAAATGCACTGAAAGCTTCGTTGACAGATTTAAGTTGAAGTTATAAATTAAAGTCCATTTTATTGTCGCCGAATGGGGCATAGTTTGCATAGTGAACAAAGCACCTTTCTGTTCGGCTGTAGTTTAAAGTATTCCCATACTTTGGATGATCGTGGTCTGTCATTTTCACCATGAGCGGGAGCAGAAGCCGCCATTACTCGATATTTAAACGTAAATAATGAATGTGACGCGTCGACGCATTTCATGCGTGTCGACGTATTTTCATAGTCGACGTAATCGATGACGTCGACGCGTCGTTGCGGCCCTAGACTACACGACTTTCCTCCCGGGATAGTGACATTACAAACCCTAAAATTTACATAAACCCCACCCCTGGGAATGCGATTTATAGATTATCATGACAGAATGCGCTAATCAATGACTAGAAGATAACTACACATAAGCTACATAAATTCATCAACTAACCATTCAGAAATGTCCTGTTGCATTCTACATGGTGTCACTTCTTGAGTCTCTCCATATTTGTCTGACTCCGGTTTGAACATAAAAGGCTAAAGGTTTGAAATTTTCAGTGCATGTCTGTGTGAGGTAAAAGGACACGAGCTCTTGAAGCTCCGATCCCTGTGCCCGGGAGCAGCAGCTCATTTGCATTTAAAGGGACAGACACAAAAACGGTACTTTTTGCTCACCCTCAAATTTTTACATGCTATATAAAAATATCTGCAGGGTATTTTGAGCTAAAACTTCATACACACTCTGGGGACATAAACTTATTTTACATCTTGTGAAAAGAGCATTATATCACCCCTTTAATGCATTAACTAACAGTGAGCCATTTTTATATTTTGTTAAATGTTACTTAATTAAAAAGTTCAAGTTCTCAATAGTTCAATGCATTTAGTAATGTTAACAGATACTTTTGTCCTTAACGTATAGGTGAATGTTGAGATTAACATTAAATAAGATTAATAAATGCTGTAGAATTATTGTTCATTGTTAGTTCATGTTAACAAATGCAGTCAACAAATGTTAACAAACGAAAACTTATCGAAAATGACAATCTGTCATGCATGTCACTTTTTTCTTAGTCTACTTGTCTTCATCTGTTGTTAAGGGGTGAGTAACCTCTAATGCCCTTTAGGCTAATTCACAGACTACAGTGCTCAACCCTTGGGGAAAGACGTCACCATTCAAAGATCTGTCTATCACAGAGAGGATCATCCCTAGCAATAGGATCAGTTTGGCAGAGATTTGTGCACCAGGACACCGGAGAGAGGATGGAGAAATGAAGGAAGTGGAAGCAGGGATGATAAGTTACGGCAACTGATAAGATAACTTTAAGGCACTTTCTCAAAGATAGTAACTAGTAATGTAACAATACCAGTATTTTACCAAAACACTGAAACTGAAATGAGTTTAGTTTTATCTGAAAACCGCAAGTTTAGTTAATAATCAATAACTGTATAATCAATTAAACTGCACATAACACAAGGAAGTTTTATATTAACATTTGTGTTATAATTGTTTCTACTCCAATTTGATCTTTAAATATAAAAATTTTAAAGTGGCTATAACAGCTTGTTTTCATTAAAGATTTATGAAAATCTTATGAAGAAGAGATAATTTTTTCTAGCTGACAAATGAGCTAGAGACATTTACCAGAAGTAAATGCAACATTACGTGACATTCAGTTTACAAGCTGTTTGGTTTTGACATCTTTAAAAAAAAAAAAAAATCATAAGGCTGATATCACCACAAATAATAAAATCTCAACTCATTTATAAAGTCACATATAGGACATCGCAATCCCTATATATTGGCATACAAGTATAGTATAGTACTGCCCTCATCACTAACGCCAGCTATTATTGTACATGGACCAACCTGTCTGTTTATTTCAGCCCCAGTGCGTAAGAGCCACAGCAGGCATTCTGGATTTCCTCCAAATGCAGCAATGTGAGCCGGTGTCTGGGCGAACCGTGTTGTCCGTGCATTAACTTCACATCCCACCTGCACCAGCCTCATAACACACTCCAGCTGTTTGTGACAGACAGAAAAGTAAAAAAATAAAATCAACAAACCATTGAAATGACTTTGCGGAGTGAGCCTTTAGCTCAAGCTACAGTTTATAGCATCAGCCTTCATAGTGGTGAACGGAGTAAAATATTCTCATCTTTTTTAGAAGTGGCTGTTTATAATAAACACACAAGTAAGCAGAGACATCTAGACAAGTATAGACTGACTCTGCATGTGTGTGCATCTCTCCCTTTAATTTTCTGACTGCATAAATCTTGATAATTTCCTATCTTTGGTCCTTCTTTTCTCTTTTTGCATTGTGTCTGTATGGGAAAAGTGTGTATTATGTGTATTTTCACATTAAAGTTTTGCTTAGTTTAAGTTCAAGTTAATGCAGTGCTTATAACATTTATTTCACAGAAATGTAAAGGGTGAATTCACATTTTAAAAAACTTTTATCATATGTGTTGTGTCATTCCTTAAAGCTTAGTAAATGTATGTTTACTTTCCTTTTGTAGAAATGTAAAGGGCAAACTCACGCTGTAAAAGACTGCTTTATCTTTTATCATTTGATGCCCATCTATTACACTACAAGACAACATAATTTACAATGGGGCAACGTATTACCCTGTTCTATGGCTGTTCTCCCTTCTTGACAATCAAACTCTCCAACACGTGGGAAAATTGTGGAGTAAATCCTTTAAACATTTTCAAGTCCTACCACCTCTGTTGGCAGTTTGAAACTGCTTCATGGCCAAAATATCTGTGAAATGTTCAAGATCAGCAGATGTTAGGAGTAGAAACATTTACACTCCTCTCCTCATCTAATATTTGGAAACTTAGAAAAAAGGAGGGAGAGGATAAAGCGGCTAAAATGTATGGCAACACATCACTAGTAAAATACGAAGAATAGTAAAAAACTGTACAGAAAGTGTACAGAACTTGGTATAGAATGGTCATCACAAAAAAAAGAAAGAAAAAAAAGAATTGTACTAAAGCCATAGACGACTAAAGTTGAGGAATTTGAGCCAGTGACAAATGTGTTGAAGTGTGGAAAACATGCCACATTTTACAGGACTGGTTCTTTGCTCAGAGGGTTTCTGTAGAAACGTCTATTAGGAATAATGCTAAAAATAGTTCCACACGACTAAGGGTTTTCCTTTTTTCCATAATGAAAATAATGAGGTGATGTATTTGAAATAACATCAATATTAATTGTAGACATTTTCATCAGCACATGAAGTGCATCTTTCTGCACAAAAAAAAAACGAACAAAAAAAAAACTCTATAATCTCATGTTACATCACATCATTGGCCTAAGATCATGCAAACTGAAATCAATATTGTCATCAAATGTGAACTATTTAACAAGAGGGATAAGAGGTTGTCAACAGTGTCTGTAAACACTTCCACTCTGCAGTGAATTTGTATAAAGTCACTGTGGTTTGCATTTGTAAACTAGACTATTTGGGCATAATAACATAGCATCGTAAAAAAAAAAAAGTAATGTAAAAAAAAAAAGCGAGTGACAGTAATTACTGACGTTTATTGTGCAGGCTTAATAACCATGTTTAAATGAACTAAATCATGAATTAAAACGCATAGCATCGAACTCTTACAAATGAAAAAATAAAACCCATAAAGAAATGGACAACAATAAAACAACTCGCCAAAAAAAAGTTTGGATTTTAAATTTGCGTTTTTGGCGCGTGGTGTTTTATTGGTCTCCGCTCAGCCAATGAATGAATCAGTGAGCTCGCGCCTGTGCATACTGGCGCCTAATGTGCAGCCTTCCTGGCCACTGTCCATGCAAGTTGATTTGTCCAAGTAATGTGATCCAGAAGCAAAGAAACAACCAGTAATGTCTATACTCGGCTTGATTTCATCTATTCAACATAACTAGCCAGGTTCATCCGTAACAACATTCTCGTTACGCACTTTAGATAGACAACACAGCCACTGTAGTCTGCTTCATCTCAGATAGAAATCATAATGCTCTCACTCGCAGTTAAAACATACTAAGTGATTAATCTCTGCTCATACCCAGCATGTGAGTTTGCACGCAGCCGCTGCGAATATGACCGGTTTTCTGCCGATGGCCTTATTGATGTGATTCGTTAACATATCTGAGTTTTGTTTGTATGTGCACATGTTGTGGTTCAGTTCTTGATGACAGCACGCCTGCCCTGACTAATGATGTTATACACCCTCGTTATTCCCTAAATCATCGCGTCTCCGGAAGCCACTGTAACGCTACTTGGAAAATAACTGCATTAGAAAACATACATCTATGAAATTAATGTTTTTCTGTTACCTTCCCGAAGTGTGCTGCCCAATGAATGGGGGTCCAGCCGTAAAACGAGTCTTCGGCAACCAGGTCCGCCTGGTTGGTGGAGCGCTGAAGCAACGAGCACAGAACGCCGACGTCTCCATCCCTGCATGCGCGGTGAAGCGGGTAACGTATGTTCAGCACCTCGTCGTTGGAGAAACCGGGCTCCAGCTCTACAGACATGCTCCAGCAGTTCTACTGTGACGCGGAAAACCCGAATTATTTGGCTTATGAACGCCCTAGGGGTGAGCGCTGTGCTCAGATAGCAGCACCGTCCATACCACACACACAAAGGAGGCAGTGAGACTGAACTGCGAGTGAACGGCGCTCACTCTCTCAAAAAGTATCTTGAGTGGCTGTTTGAAAATCCCGTGATGGAGTTCTTCTGGGGTTGGATATCAGGTTGACCCAGACCTAGACAACGTAATGACGTGTGGAAAAACTCGTCATGGACTCTCACCAGGCGTGTTCAGGATCTCAGTTCGAAACCAAAATACGCGTTTCACAGTGAATGCATGATGGTGGTAAGGTAATAATTATACAAAATTATATATTAATGCGAGGCGGTCTAAATGTAAACTCAATAGTGTGCTTTATATGTGGTAACATCTAAAGTAACTGGTTTCATGCAAGTCAAAATATAATTTAATCAGAGTATAAATCCTTGAAGTAACCGTTACAGGTCCGATCCGACCTATGAATCACGTTCACCTTTTTGTTTTCACCAAGTACCACGTTTTCCTGGATCAACATCAACAAGTTTAAAATGTTAGTTTAGTCTTATAACCAGGATTAGGTGATTTTACATTAGTATTATTCACCTGTCATTTTCCTTTGATTTTGGGGATAACTTTAGGGTAGGGAAAGGTTCAGGGGTGGGGATAGTGTTAGAACGAAGGATATTTTTGGACGGGAATGTTGTTCCAAATATGTTGATCCAGGGACATGTCTTACAGGCAAAATCACGGTGATCGATTTTTACTCTGCCCCTCTGGCGTCCACATTATAAAACTTCCCGGAGGCGCCCCTGTCTGTTTGGGGGATGGGTGACAGCAGGGAGATGACTTGTTTTGCGCCGAACAGTGGAGGGCGCTAAAGACATCGTTTAAACATTTTAATAGGTCAGAGGTATTTCGTCCAAATCCAGAGGTCTTTATCAAATTTGCACTTTTTGAAATGAAAACAACCAATACAGCTAATGTTATGTCTCTGTCATCTGTAGGAGAGGTAACTTTACCATTTTTACCAGTTCAAGTTTGTTGCTGATAAATTAGTTCAGTTAAGTGGATGAAAGCTAGTGTTTAGCAAGCTAGTAAGCTAATTAAATGTGTGTTTGATATTTCTATACCCCTGTAAGCATATCAAGGCTTTTCAAATAGACTTTGTCACCACAAAAGCATTTTAATCGTTTTCTAAGACCAACTCTCAGTTTTAACGACGTTTTAAACGATAGTTGTATCAAGACTAACGCAACCACCAGCATTACCACAAGATGTCATTGTTCCACCACTAACACACGTTCAATAATACACAATACACTTCAGGGGGAATTTTGTACCGTACGTACAGCAGATAGCCCTGTCCAATGTCAGACTTGTAACGTTTGTCTACCTCTAACAGTAAACAAAAATGATCATGTGTGTTTCAAGGATGTGGGATCAGATTGCTTCGTTCGAGTCAGAAAGCGAGACTTGGAGAAACTGGAGGCAGAAGTCAGAACACTACGAGAGTTTATGCCAAAAGTGATCAATTGTGACTTTATTGATACTATCCATAAAGGACGGTCTCTGGACGCATGTAAGCAACAACTCTTTTATAGTAATAGCGCATAGTTATGACACAAGAATATGGACTAATAGGAAAACAATATGTTCTTTGTACATGCTATAGACATCGATAGTATAGATAAAGCTGAACTAAAGATTTTAATTCAGGAGCTGGAATTTGAATTAAACTGGCCACAACTCACAGGAAGTTGAATTTAAATTTAAATTGGAATAACAGGAAGGGGAATCTACTGCAATTTAAAAGAAACCAACCAATGCATTCTGAAAAAAAATAAAGCATTTTTCCACTATAGACCTCATTCAGAGCAGTGCCATGACTTTTATGAAAGCTTGGCTGTTTTCAATGGCATCCGCTGTAAAAAGCTCCTAGATCACTTATAATTTTTCACAGCTATGTTGTCTGGATTTTTTTTTCTTTTTGTCTACTGACATTTTGTCAGCAGAACAATCCAAAAACACATTAAATGACAGTACAATCCACTGAAAATCCCTCACAGTATCGCTTTCATTCCCGTTAACAACGCTGATGTGAATAAGGTCAATGGTTTTCAAAAGTTACAGTACTTATACAATATGTGTCACTTGTTCAATATAGCTTGTTCAAAACATAGCTTAAAGCCCAACAATCAAAGTTAGTCTTTGCAAAGACAAACTCTTCTAATTTTAAACTCTTCTATTTAACAGTTCCAGTTATTCCATTCATTTGTACTACTTTCAAATTCAAATTGCAATTTAGCATCCTGTTCCCTAGATCAATTTAAATTCAGGACAAATTCTGAAACTGAACCAAAATTGAAAAGACCGTCTCAATTCGGTTCTGAATGGTGCACAACCCTGTTTAACAGCATTTGTAACAATACTAAATGGTGAATCTTATCTGTTAATTCTGACTGTTGACTTATTTAAAAATTCTTGATTGTTATAGTTAAAGAACGCAGTGACCGTGAGCAGCAGCAACAGAGAGACGATTGTCTGCACATCCGTTCCAGACTAGATGCTGCACTGAGCGACTGTCAAAGAGAGAAACAGGTATTAAAATAGAGGAGTAAAGAAAAGGATGAGACCACACTGAAAAGAAACATCATGATTTATAGGAAGATTCTAAGAAAGCACCTGCTCAAATTATTTAAAATAAGACAAAATAAGCTTTAAAATAAGAATTACAATTGAAACAAATGAATTTGACAAATGAATTGGAAACACTAACCAATATACATGTCAAGCTCTAAAATATCTTATCAGGTAGAAATTGCTGAAGTTTAATTCAATTATTTATTTATATTTATATTATTCAAACATATTAATATACACATTTTAATATATTCATTTGTTATATATTGCCAAAAGTAAAAAAAAATTACCAGAAATATTTTGGGGACCTTTGATTATTATCTTTGACAATGAAGGGCCTAGGAGTCAAGAAGGTTGTTTTGTAAGTATCTCCTACATTTGTAGGAGAAGCTGATTCTAAAGCAGCAGTTATGGGAGTGCAGAGAGCAGCTGCAGCAACAGAAAGACTTTTGCACTGAGCTGGGCTCTGCGTCTTGCACCCTGCTCTGGAGTGCATCTCAAAGGGAGGAAGCGATCAAAGACATATTGGCTGATGTAAGTTTGTACCATTTTGAGAGTGGACACTATTAAGCGATGACTTCCAGTTTAAGTGACAACTGTTTTGAAGGGGAAAAAAAGATGATACATTTGTTTTACCTCAACCGAGTAGGTTTACTCTGTATGTACACGTCCACAGGGTAAACTGGAGCCCTTCCTGAGCATAGCAGATCAAACCTTGGAGTCGTTCATCAAGTTTCTGGATGACGATGCAAAGCCACAACAGAGTTACAACTCACATGAGCATCATTTCGTTCTGGCACTGGCTGGCGTTGTTACCAGTGAGGGCATAGAGTTTGTTTTAAATACTAGTTCCATCTAACGGTCATGACTTATTTATATATTATTACCATCTCAAGAACATGTGAAATGGTCATTTCATCTATTCACTTGTTTTAGATGTAGCTGCTGTGTCTTGTGGACGAGACTTCCTATCCTCTTCTGCCCACGTCCTTTTGGGTACTCTGATGCGGCTACTGGGACTAATGAAACCAGGAGTATTTCCAAAACTCAAAGTGTATGTCACAACTTAAAAGTACACATCCGATAATGACTGAGACTGATATTTGTGATTTAAATGATTTATTTGTGAAAATAATAAACAAGATGTGGACTTTTCAGGGTGTAAGGGAAAATATGTAAAAAAAAATATTTTTTTTACATAATGGTTACACCACATGACATTTTTTGAGTCATGAATAAAATGTTTTAACTAGATTTTTAAAAGATTTTTCTTTTTACCCGTGAGCCAATATGCAGTCTTACTTTCACATGCAGGTTTTTTAGAAGAAATTGAGTTGTTATTGTACATAATGATTTTCGTAAGTTGATGTATGTGTTTCTTTCTGAAAGTATGTAACTTTATATTTTTGTTTGCAGATTGATGCTAATGGCTTTATATAACATCACTATCAGTGTGAACGGACTGAAGCTTATAAGTGAGAGTCCTGGACTTCTACCTCTTCTGTGCACGCTTCTGGAAGGTGTGTATGTATATGTTTGTGAGTTTCTGAGAGAGCTTCTCAAAACTTTCGAGTTCCCAGTCAGACAGCATCACAACGCTGTTCATGTAGAGCAGGGTTTCCAAAATAGGTGTTTGTGAGGGAACTGCAGGGGGTTTGGGAGTTAACGAAATAAATAAATGCACAGTTAGTCAAAATAAAACTGAAATCAAGATATACCTTAGTGTGTTATCAGATCAAATGCTGTGATTTAATGAAATAATTGTATAGTCTGTTGACTTACACACATGCAGCTTACAGTGTTTTCAGCATCAGAGCACCTTGCCTTCTCACAAACGTTATCTCTGTATGTAAAATGAGTTTAACGTGCATTTTGGCAAAGCGATGTGTGGAAAGTTCACTTTATTTACACATCTCCACAATTTTTTGGGGATAGAACTTTACAACATTTCACCAGTATTCCGCCAAAATAAAATCTTGCGGATTTGAAGAATTTAAGACATAAATACTTGTATATTATTATTGTAACTTGCAGTATAAAATAAAATAATCATTAGTCCTATAATTATGTATTTTATTTTACATGACAATTGTAATTTACAACAGTAATAAACTGTATATCTGCATTTTTATCATTAAAATAGTAATAATAGTAAGCCTTATATATATATATATATATATATATATATATATATATATATACTGTATATAAACAATTAAATATAATTAAAACACTTACTAAAAAAACTTGCATGTCATGTGACCTTTAACCAACATCAGAGAACCATGAACATGCAAATGTGATGTTCAATTATTGAAATATTAACTTAAAATATCAGTGGCTACTTCAAGTAAATACAGTACTGGGCTTTTCACATTGCGCTGTTATCGGTTATCGTCGTTCTAAACACCGATTATATCCCCGGGTAAAGGAGCGTTTCACACTTGTAATTTAGATGCGGGGTTAGCACCGCTTTTCACCCGGGGTTATAAAACCCTGCACCGCTTTTTCTGTGTTAACTCCAGTGTTAATTTCGTTGACGAATAATTTTCGTCATTATTTTCGTCAACGACATTTTTTCACAGACGAAAACGAGACGATAACTAAATAAAAACTAGTTTTGAATGACAAAAACTATGACGAAAATCTATTGACATTTTCGTCAACGAATAAAAACTAGACGAAAATGTTAGATAGTGACGATTTGGGAAGCGATCCAGTCTGATGTCCTGCATTTGTGGTAGATGCGCACAATTGTACTGTAACGTGATCTACCCAGCGGCACACGAGTTGGCATGCGCTGCATGTCTCATAAAACGTTAAAACATGTAAACGTCTGGGGGAATCATTAGAGCAGACATGAAGATCTGAATAAGAGTGACGGCGAAAAAAAAAAAAAAAAGAGCTATATTCGGTACGGTTTTCTGTCCGCACACACCCGACCCGAAGCGTGCAGCCATTCACATAGACACCTATCCTATACAGCGCGCGAGTACAGAATTGAGCTTTCTTTCGTGTCTGAATGGACAAATACACACAAATATTATGTCTAAATGTCCGTTTTGGAGAGTATTCACGTAAATTATGTCGGTTATGTCTTAAACAGTTGTGAGTGTATCTATGTGCATCAGTGCATTGGATCCGCATGTCATTGGACATGATCCGATGTCTTAAAGTGACAGTGGGTAATAAACCTAATGCGGTCTGTGTCCTTAATATTGATCAAGCAACAAAAGAAAAAGAGAAAAGCATTCACTGCTCGTTAATAGCTTTAATAAGGATAAATTATATTTAATTCATACAAATAAATATGTCTGCTTGAAAGAATAGAGAATGATGTATGCAAGTAGTTATAAATAATTCATATATCATTCATTGAAAAGAAGACTGTTTTCTACTTTAGGAAAAGTGGTTTTATTTAATTTTAAGATATTTTTTAAGTTACAGTAGTTAAATCTGTATCTGTATTGCACGTTCAAACTTTAAAATCATTCATATTAGCAGGTTAATATATGTTTTTTCCGGGAGTATATGGGTTTGGACATTTTAGAGAAATTCTAAATAAATGCATTTAAATTGAAACCCATTATATTTTAGTCGACTAAATCTACTGTAGATTTAGTCGACTAAAATCTTGTTGTATTTCGTCGACTAAAACTAGACTAAAACTAAAACAATTCAGATGACTAAAATATGACTAAAACTAAATGGCATTTTAGTCAAAAGACTATGACTAAAACTAAATCAAAATTTGCTGTCAAAATTAACACTGGTTAACTCTGCATTGCAGTGCCAAACTTGTACAGTGTGAAACTATGCAGTGTAAGAATGTTACAACTAGATGCTTAGCAACCGACAACCAATCACGTGCCTTATATTCACGCACTTTGGGCAGTCATGTAAACACCACGCGATGTATATAAACAGTCGTTTCTGCGTATGATAGGAAACATGTCAAACGACAATGGAAAACGTGTCTATTGGAGTGAAGAACAGACCGTTTCATTCTTGCCCTTATAGTTTGAAAAGCTCACTCAGAAAAAACTTGATATTACAGTCAATAATGTGTAATATGAGGACGCACAATGGTATACCCTTTATGTAAACAGGCCAAATGCTGTGTTTGTCCAGTCAACACTGACACCACATATATGCAAATAAGGACTTTAACCTGGGGTTTAGGAATGTGCAGTGTGAAACGGCAGTTTATGAATACCCAGGATTAATTGTTAACCCTGGGTATAGTATGAGCAGTTAGATGTGAATAAAGATAACCCAGGATTCCGTTTACCCGGGGTTTAGAGTGACCCAGGGTTATCTATTTCAAATGTGAAAAGCCCTTATATGGACAAAAGTATTTATTCTTGAATTCAGGTGTTTCAATCAGATCTATTGCTGCCACAGGTGTATAAAATTAAGCACCTTGCCATGCAGTCTGCATTTACAAACATTTGTAAACTTTAGAAAAAAGTTGGTCGCTCCGAAGAACTCTGTGAATTCAAGCGTGGTACTGTGATAGGATGCCACCTTTGCAATAAGTGAGTTTGTGGAAGCATTTAGGAACAGCATTAACTCAATGAAGCAGAAGACCACATAAAGTCACAAAGTAGGGTCACAGAGTGCTGAGGCACATGGTGTGTAAAAGTCGCCAACACTCAGAATCCAAAGCTGAAGAGTTCCAAACTTCCACCAGGATTAATATCAGCACAAAAACTGTGCGGGAGGAGCTTTATGGAATGGGTTTCCATGGCTGGGCAACCTCACTTGACTGATGCATGCCAAGTACCAAGTACAATGCCAAGTGTCGGATGGAGTGGTGTAAAGCAAGTAGCTACTGAACTCTGGAGCAGTGAAAATGTGTTCTGTGAAGTGATGAATCACACTTCTCTATTTCTGTCTGATGGATGAGTCTGTGTTTTGCGGATAACAGGAGAACCTTACCTGCCTGACTACACTGTGCCAAAAAATAAAAAAGTTTGATGGAGGAGGGATAATGGAATGTGGCTGGTTTTCAAGGGGTTGGACTTGGAATTTAATGCTTCAGCATACCAAGATATTTTGGACAATGCTATGCTTCCAACTTGTGGGAAGGTGGGAACAAATTGGGGAGGTCCTTTTGTATTCCAGCATGAATACAAACTGACTGTGACCCAGTGCACAAAGCAAGGTCCATAAAGACATGGTTGGATGAGTTTGGTGTGGATGAAACAGAAGCACAGAGCCCTGACCTCAACCCCATCTTTGGGATGAACTAGAACAGAGATTGTGAGCCAGGCCTTCTCGTCCAACATCAATCCCTGACCTCACAAATGAATGGGTCAAAATTCCTACAGAAACACTACAAAATCTTGTGGAAAGCCTTTCCAGAAGAGTGAAAGAAGCTGTTATAGCTGCAAAACACATGTTCATGTCTATGTGATTAGAATGCAATGTCCTTAAATCCCTGTTGGTCTAAAGGTGAGGTGTCCCAATACTTTTGTCCATATAGTGTATTTTGCGTCTAAGGGGTTCAAGCTGACAAAAAAGTTTGGGAACCCCTGGTGTAGTGGATTACAGACGTCTCTCTAACCCCCTTGACAAACAAAGAAACACACTCTCTCCCTCTCCCACAGACCCTGACCCAGAAGTGTGTCTGCAGTCATTGAGGCTCCTTCAGTCTTTACTGCTAGAGAGAGATGTCATGTCACACATGACCACTGATTTTCTCAGCTCTTTCCCACTCAATCGTATCCACCATCTAGCTTCAAGTCGCCACCCCGCTCTCAAACAAACAGCCCAGGAAACACTGGAAGATCTTGATAGCTTTACCAACACTAAAGTCGCAGAGAAGGAGCAATGAGGCCCAGGCTTTCATACTCAATTACAAATGAGAGGTCTAGGTTTGATCTAGGTCCACCAAACCACATATTAGTTCTGAGACTTTGCCATGTTACAGGTATAATCATCTAAAGAAACCTAAGAAGAGAGTTCCAATTGTAAGTAATGCTGAAGCAAGTGCTAACCTTTTTTGTACACACACAAAAAAAATTCCACATAGTTTTTTTATTAAGTTTTCATCTTTTTACTGTGGCCCTGGAGATGTGGAAAAATCTTTTTTGTGACATAAATGCTGACCACCACTATAGATAGATGTGCATGTCTTTTATAAAATGACAGAGAAGTTGTACCACATTCTTACATACTCTGTGTGCAAACTACATCACTTTATACAATGATTATCATCAAATCAATATGTGTGCTGCCCTTTCTAGCACACCCACAACAAGAGCCTTTTCTGTTGTCCAACATGCGTGGAATTCTAAACTTAGTATCACTGTTAGGACAGCAGCAGAATAATCAGCAGATAGGAGTTAGACGTCACAGAACCAATTGACCTACAGCCCTTTGGAAGTCAGCAGCAAAAATGTTATACATAATGGTGCCCAGTCTATCTAAAAAGTTAAATGCAGAGCTTTTCAGTTGATGTTTTTTTCCCCAATTGTTTGACTAATAGAATGTTCTCGTTTTGACGTATTGCTTTGATTGTGGCCTTTCTCCTTTTCCTTTACACTGTTCATATGTATATTTATTTTGCAACGTTATGTTTCAGGTTATACAATTAAAAGGTTTCACAATTTTTATTTTATTTTTTATTATTATTCTGATGATTTTTTCTGCAGTAAAAGTGTTTGTCAGTGAAGCATATTAGTAAGATGTCCATCTCAGAGAAATGCAACAAACAAAAAAAAAACATCAGCCAGGTTTCACAACATCTTTCTCTTTCTTTAGTACATTCTCACAACCCACAATGTGTGTTCCTTTTATAAATTACATAATCCTGTTGTTGAATGGCAGATAATGATAATGGAAAGAGGAAATTAAGTCATTTGATAATATGAAAGTTGACGTCAATCAGCTAATCCGGCAAAAACATGAGGACTACATCCGAGAGCATACTTCCCTACTATCAAAACGGTATGTGACCAAAGTATGTCCGAATTCATAGGCATGTATGTGCTTATTTTGAATATCGTATGCACACATCAAAATCTCGCTGGATGCAGAAGGTCGTCCTGGTACTTTTTGCCTATACTCTCTTATAAGTACTCTGAATTCGGATATACTTTTGTCACATACTGTTGTTCACCTACTTAGAAAGTATTTGTGAATGGGAGAGGACAGGTACATACAGACCAAAATTAAAGGCAAAGATCAAAAATTACCTCTCTGTCTGAATGCATGGACAATATGTCTTGATTATTACTTAAAAGTTAAAATGAGAAAAACTGACATTATCACGTCACTCAAAAAACTTTGATTTCAAAGGATAAAAAAACATCTTAATGCCTATATGACTAAATGTCTAAACAGTTGCTGTATAGTCAATTCATAATGAAGTGTAATTCCATTAGCAGTCTTTTCCTAAAAATATTAGTTTGTACAGAAGTCGCTGTGTATAGGACTATGTGGTTGTGGGGTAGATTAGATAATAACTAAATCATGAGATAAAAGCCCTTGTCAGCGAAAGTTTGACGAGAAAGCTCCTTTCGTTGACGTATGTATTCTGCATTTGTCAGGCAAACTCGTGTCTCGTTGGTCTCTTTTGACATGTTTTTATTGTTCAGCAAAAAAAAAAAAAAAAAAGTGCATGGACATTTTTAGGTTATTATGCATCCATGTTGATTATTAATTAGGTATAGATCAGATGTTTTGTTGCATCAAGCATAGAAGCAAAAGTGCTTAGCCAGTTGTAAACATACAGTGGGTACGGAAAGTATTCAGACTCCCTTACATTTTTCACTCTTTGATATTTTGCAGCCATTTGCTAAAATCATTTAAGTTCATTTTTTTCCCTCATTATTGTACACACAGCACCCCATATTGACAGAAAAACACAGAATTGTTGACATTTTTGCACATTTATTAAAAAAGAAAAACTGAAATATCACATGGTCCTAAGTATTCAGACCCTTTGCTGTGACACTCATATATTTAACTCAGGTGCTGTCCATTTCTTCTGATCATCCTTGAGATGGTTCTACACCTTCATTTGAGTCCAGCTGTGTTTGATTATACTGATTGGACTTGATTAGGAAAGCCACACACCTGTCTATATAAGACCTTACAGCTCACAGTGCAGCTGTGTCCCAATGTGAAGGCTGCATCCTTACCTCCGTGAAGTTGGCACCCCATAAAACGAAATAATTTCCAAAACTATGCCATTCGTTTGTGCTGATTTGTGCCGCAAAAACGAACGTTTGTGCTGGTTTGGTGTTTGAGATATTGAACATTATTTTTTTGGGTTGTGTGACGTCACTCTCCACCCCATGTCCTTCAAATCGCTCCAAACCGGTGTCATTCGTTTGTGCTCGGTTTGTGCTGGTTTGTGCCGTTAAAACAAACACTATCTGTTTTCCTTTCGCAGATAGAACAAATTTAATTCGGGAGCTGTGACGTCACTCTCCACCCAACCTCATCTGAATCGCACCAAACCGGTGTCGTTCGTTTGTGCTCGATTTGTGCTGGTTTGTGCCGTTAAAACAAACACTGTATCTGTTTTCCTTTCGCAGATCGGGGCAGTGACGTCACTCTCCACCCCACCTCATCTAAATCGCACCAAACCGGTGTCGTTTGTTTGTGCTCGATTTGTGCCGGTTTGTGCCGTTGAAAGAAACATTGCAACTACGATCCCCTCTTAAACATTAAAAAAGAAACTTTTTAAGGACAATTACATAACTGTCCACCCCATATGGTCCAAATCGTTGCAAAACTGTGCCGCTCGATTTGTGCTGGTTTGTGCCGTTACGATGAACATTGTATCTTTTCCCCATTCTTTTCCCCATTTTCTCAGTAGCTTGAACACTCACTACATTAGGCATAAGATAGTTAATTAACGCTGTCCATTTATTTATTTTTATTTCACGTTTTTAAAGTCCAATATTATGTTAGTCCACAGCCCCCTACTTGGGGGTGCTGATGCTATGAGGAGGGGCTGCAGCCCCCACAGCACCCCCCTTCCCGCGCTACTGGGTGGCATAGATATTCAGTTTTGTTGGGTGCCTGCACATGAGGGGGTTAAAGGGAACGAGATGGCAGATAAACTGGCCAAAGAGGCACTACTAAAAGTAATCATAATTACAATTCCACTAGGAAAAGGCGAAGGTAAAGCAGTGGTTAAAAGGAAAGGTCTTGAAATATGGCAGAAACGATGGGAGGAAGACAGGAAAGGTAGGAGATATTATAAAATACAAAAAAGTGTCAGTATAAAGAATTACATGGAAAAGAACAGGCGTGAGGAAATTGTAATGACAAGACTGAGAGTGGATCACACAGGGCTGAATGCCACATTATTTTTAATGGGGAAAAGGAATAGTGAGAACTGTGGAAACTGTGGGGTTAAAGAAAATGTTGAACATGTAATATTGTACTGTACATCGAATGAAGTGGAAAGACAGGTGCTTAAAGATAAGGTTCAGGAGGCAGGGAGGGAGTGGAATCTGGTAGGGATACTGGGATCAGAAGGAGAAGGAATAAGAATCACTAGGAAGGCTCTATTTACTTTTTTAAAAGACTCAGGGTTATGGAGTAGAATTTAAAATGACATGATAATACACACTCCAGTACAGTAGGTGGCGGCATTCACCTAAACGTTGTTTGCAGTCCGCCATTAAATAAGAGAAGAAGAAGAAGAAGAAGATAATCGAGAGCATTTCCGTAACTGCACTGTCTTTAATATCCTTTGCCCGATTTGGATTGGTAGACCATAATCGAGAGCATTTCCGTAACTGCATTGTTTTTGTCCGTAACTGCACTGTCTTTAATGTCCTTTGCCCCGGTATGGTTTTCAGTGCGCGGCCATCTTGAACCCACTGCAAAACAGCCGAAAGAGAGAGAGATGCGTGTGTCGGTGTGACTGATGAATGATTCTTACCAGTTGTGGACCGACGAAGCTGAACTTTCAATGTGATAACTCTGAAAAGATACTGATCGAGGAATTGGGAAACCATGTCATCAATCCATTTGGGAAAATGCGCTTAAATGTCTAGAGATAGATTATATTTCATCGCATTGTCGCAATCTTTTAACTAAGTTACCTCCTGGGCTTTGTTCAAATGTTTTGTGTCATATTTATGTAGGAGAATGAAAATGAGGCTGCCTTTAGCATTCATTACAAATGCAAAACTGCTTAATTCTGGCTGTAGAATCAGGCATGGGATTCTTAATGGAATTACAAAAACACCATTGCTGTCCAGTTGTAATATTTGCTGCAGGGCGGAGAGAAATTGGATAAAACCAGTGGGCTATGACACCGGTGTAATGACTTACAACAGTCTTACCAAGCAGAAAGAACCTCTGGTTTTGGCTCAAGAAAGAATTGCTTCCTGGTAAGGTACACAGTGGTCCATTACGGTAATTGAGATTTTCTTACATTTCTTACTATTTTTTTTTATAACATCTTCTTTTGTCAATTCCAGGTATAGCTGTGGTCCCACTGTTTATGACCATGCCCATCTCGGCCATGCGTGGTACGTTTCTCTGCTTGCTAACTAGTTAGTTACAGAGTAGTTGCAGTTACGTTGAAACTAGGTTGCTAGGTTATTTTAATATCATTGATATACTATTATAGTTTTTATTAACATTTTCCATTTACTTATAAATTTGAGTAAATCTTAGTTTTAGCAATTTTGTTGTTCCCTTTCGAGAGGTCTCTCATATTGCGTAAGTAGCTTACGCTATGGGAAAAACTCCTTTTCTCAAGAATATTGAAGCCAAATTTTCAAAACACAGCTAGAGTAGACAGCTAGCTGAGCGTCTAGCGCAGTCATTGGCTGTGCTGCAGCAACCGCACGAACCTATGGTGAGGCAGTTCATGCGCGCGAACCAATCAGGCCGATTCCCGCCCATGCGTGTCAGAGCCTGCTGGAATGGGCGTGGCTTATAGCTATATAAGCCCCCATTTACGCCATAGAATCAGATTTAATCTTCTTCAGCAAGTTTCCACTTCGCTGTCCTCCGGATTAAAGAAGCTGCCTTCGCCGCCGTCGAAAAGCCTTCAGCGGAACAAGCCACCTGCTAAACAGCTCTGAGGACACCGGCTTCCTGGTTTCACTGGACGCCGCCTTCAGTCCGCTGTACAAAAAGCTAGTATATTCGCCACTGCGACTCATTTTCTAAAAGAGCAATTTCACAGGCGTTGTTTCAAATGCCTTGGGTGACCTGCGCCTCATGCAGAGGCCCTCTCTTCGGCAGAGATCGTCACATCCTCTGCGCTTCCTGTCTGGGCTGTGACCACACGGAAGCTGCAGTCTCTAAGGAGTCTGTGATGAAATGGCGCGCTCTACACTGAGGGCTCGACTGGCCAGCTGTATGCATTCCCTCCGGTCACGATGCTTCCTCAGGTCATTGACGGATCAGGGAGAGCAAGTGTGCAGTGCTCTTGATAGCTCCTCTCTGGAAGAACCAGCTATGGTTCTCCAAGTTGACTCAGCTGCTGAAAACAGCCCCATGGCCGATTCCGCTGAGAGACCTTCTCACGCAGGCGAACGGAACGATCTGGCACCCCCGTCCCGACTTGTGGGCCCTCCATGTATGGCCCTTCAACGGGTATCTGGGGACCTCCCAGAAAGGGTGCTGAAATCCATCACTGAAGCGAGAGCGCCCTCGACCAGGCGTCTTTACGCTCTAAAATGGTCAGTGTTCTACTCATGCCGAGTGCCAAAGGTGCTCTCCTTTTTACAAGAGCTTTTTGGACGTGGGGCACACCCCCTCCACGCTCAAAGTATATGTAGCAGCCATAGCAGCATTTCATGCTCATGTGGCCGGGCAATCACTGGAAAGAAACAACCTGGTCAAGCGCTTCCTGCCTTGAATTCGGGCCAAACGACTCCAGAGTCGCCCTTAAGCCGAGGCACGGGTATGTTCCTAAAGTGCTCTCCACTCCGTTCAGAGTGCAGGTCATTTCGCTATCAGCTCTTCCCTCGCTAGAGGACGAAAGAGACGTGAATCTACTCTGCCCTGTCAGGGCTCTCAGAGTCTATTTAGAGCGTTCTGCCCTGTTCAGGCAGTCAGAACAGCTCTTCGTATGCTTTGGCGGCCGCACCAAAGGGCTCTCAGTCACAAAGCAAAGATTATCACGCTGGATAGTGGACGCTATCTCGCTGGCTTATGTGTCCAAGGGCCTCCGTTGTCTCATAGGCATCAGAGCTTATTCCACGAGAGGCATGGCCTCGTCATGGGCATGGTCGAGTGAAATACCAATTAAAGATATCTGTGCGGCGGCCGGCTGGTCCTCGCCGTCCTCATTTATAAGATTTTATCCTGGAAGTTCCCCCCGATGTATATCCGGTCCTGGTTCAACCTGAACTACGGTTCTTATACATTATAAATAAGGGGCTTGGCCCTTCTTATACATTATAAATTAGCGGCCTGATTGGTTCGTGCACATGAGCCGCCTCGCCATAGGTTTGTGCAGTTGCTGCACCACAGCCAATGACCGCGCTAGACGCTCAGCTAGCTGTCTACTGTGCAGAAAAGGAGTTTTTCCCATAGCGTAAGCTACTTACGCAATATTCATTCCCTTCTCTCAGGGAACTGAGGTTACGTTAGTAACCGAGACGTTTTTATTTATTTTATTTTGATACATTAAGTAAAACAAATGAAAGTGTGAAATGTTGCCTTGACAGCTAGCTGAAATTAAATAATTGTTAGTTATTTTATATTTTATTTCAGTTAACATTTATTTTATTTCAAATATCAAAAATGCTATTATAAATGCTATTTACAGTTTTAGTTTACTATAATAACCCTGGGTTGGTGTTTGTTAAGCAGTAAATACATTTCTCTGCCAGCTTCCTTTATTTTCTTCTTTTTCTTCCTTGTATGCAGCTCATATGTCCGATTTGACATTCTGCAAAGGATCTTATCCAGACTTTTTGGAATCAATGTCATCCATGTTATGGTCATCACTGACATTGATGATAAAATCATACAAAAAAGCCTTGAGGTAAGTATCAACTTAAACTCTTTCACCCATGTTTCAGTATACAAGATTAGATACAAGATTTATGTGGAAGGATGTTTACACTTGTCAATTCTAAGACTTATCTAAGATTTATTTTGCAGGAGAACGTCTCACCCACCGTCCTTACAAGAATGTATGAGGAAGATTTTAAGAGGGACATGCAAGCACTGCGGGTAAATAAATATATTTTTTTTGAAGTGATTTGACTAAATGACTAAATGTGTATTTGTCTGGTCTTTGTTCATTTGTCCAGGTTCTTCCTCCAGCTGTATACATGAGGGTGACAGACAACATTCCCCAGATTGTAGCTTTCATAGAGCGCATTATCAGAAATGGACATGCCTATGTCACAAATCAAGGTGCCTCTCTCTCTTTCTTGTTGACAATGGGCTTTATGCACAGCTGCACTACTTCCTGAACTTCAGCCAGCTCTTTGTTTCCTGTCTGCCATTATTGGACAAACTGATTAATCCAGGTGTGCCTGACCTCAGTAACAATAATCAGACACACCTGTATTAATCAGTTTGTCCAATAATGGAAGACAGGAAACAAAGGAGCTGGCTGAAGTTCAGGAAGTAGTGCAGCTGTGCATAAAGCCCATTTAAAGTCAAGTCTTCCAAGTTTTTTTCCCCCCTAAATATGAAGAGAAGATGAAACTGAATATATAGTATGATTTGTTGACCCAGGAAACGTCTACTTCAACACTCAGTCCATTGGTAGCCGTTATGGCAAACTTGTGAATCTCGGAGGCATTGTTGGGGAGCAAGGTATGTTTATGACATCTGTTTTTTTGTCTTCATCTATAATAGATGTGGGTATCCTCAATCTTTAATCACACATGATTTGTCATTGCACATTTATTATAATCTTTTTCTGTGTTATTGAGCTAACTTGCTTGACAAAACTACTGGTAATAGTTAGAAATATTACTGATCATATATGTAATGTCTGTAGATAAGATGAGTAATTTTTGGGGGGGATAATTAATATGCTCTAGAAACCATGACCTAAATCCAATAGAGTATTTTACTATTTCTTTTATTTTAGGGGTTCAGGATAAAAGGGATCCAAGGGACTTTGCTCTGTGGAAAACATCGAAACTACATGAACCTCACTGGGTTTCATCTTGGGGACAAGGGAGACCTGGGTGGCACATTGAATGTTCTACAATTGCAAGGTAAATGCTCTGCCTTAAGGCTGGCCCACACTAAAAGATTTTAAAAATCTTAACAGATTTTCAAAATGTGAGAGACCACAAACTTGACGGAAAGAAAAATCATACATTTTTGTTCCTATCGTGTATGGAGTGCCACGATGTGACTAAAGGCCAATTTATACTTCTGCGTTGAGTGTACGCCGTAGTGTACGTCGTAGGCTACGCACGTAGGCGACGCCGTCGTGAGCATTTATACTTCTGCGGTCTATTTCCATGGCTCTTCACTGATCTTCGGAATTTAAAAATGGCGGGCGGGCGGTGCAGAGTGCAGAAGATCATTCCGGAAATGCGTAGGAGGAAACGCGATGCTATCCAGCCGACCAATCACAGATCTTGCGGTCCGCGTCGCCGCGACGCGTAGTTACATTTTTGAGGAGGTGCGCGTCAGGGTACGGCGAAGGGTACGACGTATGGTACACGTCAATGCGTATGCTACGCCGTACCTTCTACGTGCACCCGACGCAGAAGTATAAATTGGCCTTTAGAAATAACACATTGGATTCGTGACAGTGACGTCACTCTCCACCCCATACCGTCCAAATCGCCCCAAACCGGTGCTTTTTGTTTGTGCTCGATTTGTGCTGGTTTGTGCCGTAGAAAGAACCATCATAAATGATTCCATTCTTTAGACATCACAAAATCTTTGGAGGAGTAGTGACGTCACGCAAGCAAGCCGCGCTCTCCATCCATCTCGTCTACAAACCTGTCCGGTTCGTTTGTGCTCGCAAAGGGCCGCAGCTGTCAGTGTTCTTTTCTTTAGATATGGGAATGTTTTATTTTAGATTTGTGCTATTGACATTTGGTCTTTATATAATCAACAATGCACTGATATGTAATGTAGGCCTACTGTCACTACTCTGGCTGTAAGCTACGTGTGACTGATGCTTAATTTTGTATTAAAATAAAATAAAATAACCAATAAAAAAAAAATTATTAAAAAAATTGTGGAGTGTCTTTTTCTGAATACTTTTAGCAGCTTACAGTGCCGGTTTGTGCTGTAAAAGTTTCGTTTGTGCTGCTTCGGTTTTTTAGATATTAAAATAATATTTTTTTGGTCATTCTGAGGTCACTCAGCCCACCAACACGCTCCAAATTCACCCAAAATAGGCTCGTTCGTTTGTGCTGGTTTGTGCCGGTAAAATTTTCGTTTGTGCTGCGTCGGACTTTAACATATCAGACATAGACAATGACGTCTCCAGCCTCCCCACACGCTCCAAATTCACCCAAAATAGTCTCGTTCGTTTGTGCTTCGTTTGTGCTGGTTTGTGCCGGTACAATTTTCGTTTGTGCTGCATCGGACTTTAACATATCAGACACTGAATGAAAGCGAATTATAGATGGTGACTTCACCAGTTTGCCTGTTTGAAAATAAAACCCAATTGAATATAAAAAAGTCCAGTATTTCTCGCGCTCGTCATCGGCAGCTGTCACGGTTGCCAGTCGACAAGAACAATCCTCCGTAGGCTAGACCGGTCCGAGCGCTTCAGATGCGTCCTTTGATATATGGGACATATCAAACTTATATGAGACTTTAATTTTCAAACTGATATGGGATTTTAATTTTCGGAACTGCATATTTAATTAAATATTCACGTACAAATGTGAAGTAACCTACGGAAGTACCTTTTTTTCCCTCACATATGATTTTACATTAAACTACACAAAAGTATATAATGTAACAACCTTGAAAATATTCAGAAGTAAAATGCAGGAGTAGCATAATATAAATACAAACTATAATAAAAACCCTGACAAGGAGTTTTTTCCCCTGCAGAATATACCTCTAGTTTTACTCTTGATACTAAAAACTTGTTATTAAAAGTACTTTTTTCAGAAATTACTCTTTTTGAAAATCTAATTATTATTCTAATAAATTCTAATAATAGTCTACATCATTTTTTTTCTTATTTTATGTACTGTAAATGTTTGTTGATTTTGATATGTTTAACGTATGTTGTTAATAGTTGGAAAAAGTAATTTAATGTAGCCCATGGAACAAATTATTTTCATTTACCAATTTTATTTGAAAAAAAAAAAGGTATACAAGAGTTTGTTTCATGTAGAAATTATGACTGTCAAAAAAATAAACAATGTCCAGAACAATTCATTCTCTTTTATTTACACATTTAAAGTTGCATAAAAATAATGTACAGATTTTCTTTCCTTTTAAAAAATAGTGAAAAAAGTTAAAGAATATGTAGATTTTTTTTTATTTTTCAATCATTTTCTCAAGAAGAGAAAACAGCCTGTCCATCCTCTCCCTGCTCTCTTCGCCTCTGCCTTGGTGCTGGTGCTGCTGGTGCTGGTTCCTCCTCACCGTGGGCCCTGAGGACAAACCAGGGCCAAGTTTCCGCAGTGGGTTTCCCACTCACACCCTCACCTGTCCCAGGACACTTGCAATCCTAAGGGCAGAGCAAATTAACCATGGCATTTTTTTTCTCCTGAATTGCTCTAAAAAAGCTTAACACAGGGGTGCAATCTTAAGTGCATTCTTAACACTGCAAAATATGACACATCAAGACATGCATACAAAATACCTAAGAAATCATATTTATATACTCAAATTTGGTTAAAACCACGTAGCTTTCATGACAGCACTAAAAAAACACATAAAAGTGAAACCCCATTGCAACTGCTTTTCTTATTGTTGTGGGCTTACTTCTTTAGCATATTTCTTTTAGCCTAATACACAAGTGAGATATACTAGTGCAAATATTACAAATAGGTCGTTAAACTAATATTAGCACACGTTTTGCCTCAAACTACCTGACAAATGAAGCCACGCAATGGTGACGAAGGAGTTAAGATGAAGTTTATAATAAACTTTAACTCGGTTTCGCTAGCCATTTAAATAAATGAAAACATAATACTTACATTTAAATGTGAATTTGCTGTCCACCACCGATCTTTAGTCTCGGCCGCCTTTAAAAATAAATAAATAAATGCTGTCGTCAACGGCGCGCAATGATTTATGGGGTAGAATAGGGTAGGATAGGCCGCTAAGTGTTCATTTATGTATCCTTCCCTTCACGGGGAAACGAAGGACGCATTTGGCGTCGCTTTTGAATCAGGGTAGCCTTCGTCGCGTCGCGATGACGCAACCGGCCTTCAAATACGGACTTCGGAGGATGCAGAACTAAATTGGGACAGCCTTCATCGCGCCGCTGTGACACAATCGGCCGTCAAATGCGGCCAATCGTCCTTCAAATACGGCCTTCGGAGGATGCAGTCTTCACATTGGGACACAGCTTGCATGTCAGAGCAAATGAGAATCATGAGGTCAAAGGAACTGCCTGAAGAGCTCAGAGACAGAATTGTGGCAAGGCACAGATCTGGCCAAGGTTACAAAAAAATTTCTGCTGCACTTAAGGTTCCTAAGAGCACAGTGGCCTCCATAATCCTTAAATGGAAGACGTTTGGGACGACAAGAACCCTTCCTAGAGCTGGCCGTCCGGCCAAACTGAGCTATCGGGGGAGAAGAGCCTTGGTGAGAGAGGTAAAGAAGAACCCAAAGATCACTGTGGCTGAGCTCCAGAGATGCAGTCGGGAGATGGGAGAAAGTTGTAGTAAGTCAACCATCACTGCAGCCATCCACCAGTCGGGGCTTTATGGCAGAGTGCCCCGACGGAAGCCTCTCCTCAGTGCAAGACACATGAAAGCACACCTACAGTAAAAGACCTGGGTGTTATACTCGATTGCAACCTGTCTTTTGAAAATCATATTTCATATGTTACAAAAACAGCCTTTTTCCACCTTAGAAACATTGCTAAGCTACGTAATATGCTATCAGTTTCTGATGCAGAAAAGTTAGTTCATGCATTCATGACCTCGAGACTGGATTACTGTAATGCTTTATTTGCTGGTTGTCCTGCATCCTCAATAAACAAGCTACAGTTAGTCCAAAATGCCGCCGCTAGAGTTCTTACGAGATCAAGAAAATATGATCATATAACACCGATTTTATCATCACTGCATTGGTTACCTATAAAGTTCCGTATTAATTACAAGGTATTGCTACTGACTTATAAAGCCCTAAACGGCTTAGCTCCAGTCTATTTAACGGATCTTCTATCACCCTATAATCCATCGCGCTCTTTAAGATCACTAAATTCAAGGCTTTTGGTCATACCTAGGATATCCAGAACCACCAAAGGAGGGAGAGCATTTTCACATTTGGCTCCAAAACTCTGGAATAGTCTTCCTGATACTGTTCGTTGCTCAGACTCGCTCTCCCAGTTTAAAACTAGATTAAAGTCGCATCTCTTCAGCCAGGCATTCATATAATCTTACAGTTCAAACTACAATCCGTCCTCTAGCTCATAAATGCCAGAGGAGAACTGGCCCCCGACTGAGCCTGGGTTCTACCAAGGGTTTTTTTTTCTCCATTAGGTCACCTGATGGAGTTTTAGGACACCATTAGGTCACTTGATGGAGTTTTTCGGTTCCTTGCCACTGTTGCCTTTGGCTTGCTCAGTTGGGGATATTTTGGGGATATTTAATCTAATTTTATCAATCAATCAATTCCTCTTGAAACAAACTTTGTTGTATTATTTTAATTTAATACTGTGAAGCTGCTTTGATACAATCTGTATTGTGAAAAGCGCTATACAAATAAACTTGACTTGACTTGACCTGAAGGACTTAGATAGAATTTTTTGGCCTTAATTCTAAGCGGTATGTGTGGAGAAAACCAGGCACTGCTCATCACCTGTCCAATACAGTCTCAACAGTGAAGCATGGTGGTGGCAGCATCATGCTGTGGGGGTGTTTTTCAGCTGCAGGGACAGGACGACTGGTTGCAGTCGAGGGAAAGATGAAGGCGGCCAAGTACAGGGATATCCTGGACGAAAACCTTCTCCAGAGTGCTCTGGACCTCAGACTGGGCCGAAGGTTCACCTTCCAACAAGACAATGACCCTAAGCACACAGCTAAAATAACGAAGGAGTGGCTTCACAACAACTCTGTGACTGTTCTTGAATGGCCCAGCCAGAGCCCTGACTTAAACCCAATTGAGCATCTCTGGAGAGACCTGAAAATGGCTGTCCACCAACGTTTACCATCCAACCTGACAGAACTGGAGAGGATCTGCAAGAAGGAATGGCAGAGGATACAATTCTGTGTTTTTCTGTCAATATGGGGTGCTGTGTGTACAATAATGAGAAAAAAAAAAGAACTTAAATGATTTTAGCAAATGGCTGCAATATAACAAAGAGTGAAAAATTGAAGGGGGTCTGAATACTTTCCGTACCCACTGTATACAGAATAATCGTACACTCAACTATATGTACCTACTATTTACAACTAACCCTGTGCAATCTTTTTGTGCTTGTACACTGCTGAGCCAAAACAGTCATATGTGAAGTGAATATCATTCATCGTCTCATAACAAGGCCACATATTAAGTACTGGGTAGATTAGATAGTAAGCAAACAATCAGTTCTCGTAATCAATGTGTTGGATGCAGGAGTAATGGGCAGGAATAAAGATCTGAGCCTGAGCGACTTTGACAAGGGCCAAGTTGTTATGGCAAGGCGGGTATGTATGTATGTGGCTCATCGGTGTATGTACACTTATGAAAAATATAAATGTACAATCATACCTGGCTAGATGATTTGGCAACATAATTTAATTTGAGGTAGAGGACTGCACAGGATGGATTTTTCAGTCCCACTCCAGCTGAATTCTACAAAAAATAATAATGTTGTAATAGAAACCTTTGTGCACAAACACAGATACACAGTGGATAGCTTTCCAAATCTGTTTTGCCAATGTTATTCTGATCCTAGACCAGCAGTTATGGGCAGCTTTTTCTTCTAACAGTAATCAGAAGCAGCAGCAGGCAGGGGAAGGCAAAGCCTTTTCTAGCCTTACACACACGGCCTTAATAACACGGCCGGCTACGCAATACTCGTTCCCTTATCTCTCACACTGTAAAAAATCCAACTTGCAAATTGTTAACTCAGTTTAAAAATTTAAGTTGAGTGGGCAAATTTTTGACTGCAATGTTGAGTTTACTTATAAAAACTATTTAACTGCAAGTGTACTACTATTTTGTCCAATGAACACAAACAATTAAGTTGAGAAAACTTAATATTTTGATTTCATAGTTCGAACGTTTAACTTCCCGTCATCTATATATAATTTTTTGTTGAGTAATTTGAATGTTGTTTTCGAAAGGGGATGCAAAGAAATTACACATTGCTGGGTGTTAGATTTTTTTGAGTCACTTATTTGATTTAAAAAGTATTTTAAAGTGTCAATGACGTCATACACATCGTACGACCAGAGATACTGCTTTACGGCGATCCTTCAGTCACTTTGGTGCTTTCGCGCTCTGCACTGTCTTTTCTCGCGAGGCATCGACAACACAGCTGACACAGGGAAATACACGTGCTAGAAGAGTTTTTGCTTTGTTTGTTTCTGGTCCCGCTTCGGATGCCACGATGCCATCAAGCGGTATCTCTGGTCGTAATCAGTCCTTCACTGACCAATCAGCGTTCATTAGCAGAATGCTAGCGTGTTATGGGCAACAACAACTCAACCTGTAAGAAATCGAAAGAACATAAGTACTCGTTCATTCAACTTTCGACCTATAACCCATGTTGAACTTGCAAAACCTACAATCAAATCTGAGATTTCTCAACGGCAATCGGGTGAAAGAGACAAATTTAGCCGTCTAGCCCCATTGACTCCCATTCATTTTGCACTCATGGCGAGCGCCCCCCAGTGGAACTCTGGTGGAACTACAACCAAAATTCGGTACAAGAGGACTTATTAGGGAGTGGGCAGGCTCTCCGTAGACGGGCTCTGGTATTATGTTAAAAGATATATTTCGTGGTGACGATAAGTTTCTATTTTTAGAGATTATCCACGTAGCACATTGCTACTTAACGGGCTACCCAGACTAACGTTAGAGTGAGGAAACATCCTTGAATGAGAAAAGAAGGACGTGCATGGTGTTTAAAAGATGTTAAAAATGTTAAGCTCAGTAAGTCGTGAATAAAGACTTAAATGCGGTGCTTGCGCTGATTGAGAGACAGAAAGCCGCTTCTCTCGGACTCGGACAGAATCTGAGTGCAAATTCAGCTATCTTTCGTGGCGTATTGCGATTTAATAGTGACATACACATACAATTATGTTAATATCAAAAAAACAAAACAAAAAAAGTATTCAAGTAAACACAGTCGGCAATGTCTTAAGTGAACATAACCAATTTGGTGAAACCTAGATGTTTTTAGATCCATGAGCTCTTAAAGTGACCGCAGTCCATTCAATTTCATTTCAAGTTTATTTGTCACGTAAACAAATTTCAGTTACAATTTGTACATGCTTAAGTTGAGGCTCATATACAATACAAATTAGAGGAAAAATTTAATAATATAGGCCTATATATGCAAAACTAATGTGTTCTGTTAAAAATATGTAGGCCTATGTTAGCTTTGCATATTAAATAATAGAATGGGTAGTATGTGTGCGGTATGTTTTAAAGTGAATAGGATAAAAATATTGTGTATCCTTAAACAAAAATTAGGCTAAATCCTTAATGTTAATCAATTAACAGACAAATCGCTCACTGATCTTATAATAACTTTTGTATCTTTAATATCTGTAATATTTAATAAATACAGTGAAAACTATGCATTGATTCTTTTTCACATTTGATTATTCAATTTCTGTATTATTTTTACTACATGTTAAATTAACCTACTGTAACTGATTTTTTTGTTGTTGTTTTGTTTAATAAAATTATGTATCTTTGTCCTATTGTATTTGTCCTTTTTAGACTAAAGAACATCAGTACAGTGACAAGATCCTTGGATGTGCTAAAACAGTGGCCTTTATTTTTTAAAAGATCAGGTGAGTTGAACTGAATTTACTTGTGTTGGTCTACACTTAATTCTTACTGTTTCAACAATGTTTTTGTTTTGTTTTTCAGGGTCTCTGCTCTCTGCTGAGTATTACAGGATCACAAAAACTGATCCGAAGAGCACATTTTTCTCTTAGTTAAATGAATACACATCTAGTTGTACAGAGCAAGTGGTGGAGCGTATGGAGATGATGATCAAGTTGGTCTAGGAGGATCTTCATCTCAAGTAATTATTTTGCATGTGATCATATCTCTCTGGTTAAAGGCTGAATGGTGCCATCTCTTTTTCAAGGTAATTCCCATGCTTCTCTTTGTATATAACTTGTTCCGTGTTTGTTTTTCTGTCTTTCAGACACAGAAACTCCAATGTGCTTCCTCAAAGAAAGTCTACAACTCTTAAAGGTCTGCCTTTGTTTATGAGGGAAAAGTCTGGAAACATCCTGAAGACTTGCCTGGTAAGAAGTGAAAGACAGAATGTGTGCCTTAAAGGGGTGGTAAAACGCCTTTTTTCGAAGGCTTGATTGTGTTTGTGGGGTGCACTGTAACATGTGTTCATGCTTCGGTTTTAAAAATTCGCATTATTTTTCACATATTTAACCATTATTCTACACTGCTCTGTCCCTCCTTGTAAAAACGGTCGGATGATTTCCGCGTTCTATGAAGTTCTATGAATTTTGTATATTTAGAACGATTGTAGCTAAATATCTGTCGCCTGAACTATTAATCCAATACGAACACTAAACATTGGCTTTACAACAGTAACGTTAGCCAAATCAAACACAAAACCATGTTTAGCATGCCTGTAGATAAACAAGCATGTAGATAATACATAAAAGCTATAATCAAAGAATAATTTACACTGATCACATAAACGACAACAACCACGAACATTCCAAGTTCGCTGCGCTGGTGATATTAAACAGAAGTTTGTATGTGTTTGTCGGATAAGTATGAATTAACGTTAGCATTTAACAAACTGGTTTGTGGAGCCAAACAGCGTTGTCCTTCGTTTACTTCCTTGCTACAACGTACAATTAACAATACGAACTATCACAGGAAAACACAACGACGAAAAATAAATCATATTTACAGGTTGTGGCCCGTAAACAGTTTCTGTTTTTAAAGTTGGAACTGCTCCATCTTTCAGGACTAGCCGTTGTGCGAATCCTTCATCGGAGGAGGGGTTTATGTAAATATTGGGCTTAGTGATGAAGCCCGCAGGAATGTCGTGTAGTCCCTACTGGCCGTTTTTTGTAGTTCTTAGAAATTGATTTCTTTAAAAGCAAATATCTCCCTTTGCTTTAAACTTTGAAAGTTGTAACTTTGCAGATGTTGTTTATGCTCAAACAGCAACATTACACACTAACTAAAGTTAGAAAAGTGAAATCGTGTTTTACCACCCCTTTAATACATGTACGATTTTGGGTGACCTAAAATAAAAAGCATTAGATCAGAATGGCCGTGGATTCTGCTGTGGACGAGTGCCACAGGCAATCACATCAATGCTGATATGGCATTGTTTGGAGTTGGGAAATGTTTTCCGTTTATCAGTTTTAGCTCTATGGCTGAATTTGAACATGCTTAAAAAACATGACCACCTTTACTTTTCAAGTGAAGTTACATGAGCAGACCTTTAGGAACACTCTTGGTCTAACATAATTCAATAAATAAATAAAAATGACCCTAATTTTATGCTGATTTATTTTCTACTGCAGGACACAGAGCCAGAAGACATTCACAAGGGGAGAAGATGAGGATCTTAACTATCGTTGAAGATGATGTTGCCACTATCCACTCAAACCCAAATATAAGGTGCCTCTCTGTAGTACTATAAGAGCAGATTGGGCCAGATAATGTGCAAGACCTTTGCCACAGTTGTTACTCTCCTCTTTGGCTTGATTCATGGCCCCAATGTTAACTATTCTAAAGTATTAAAATACATCAGTAGTAACTGGTTAAGAATTTTTTTTAGTTTGTTTAGAAAAAAACGTTTATTTATCTTGACCTAAAGTGCTCCGCAAGGCTGATTTTTTTTGCATAGTCCTTCAAAAGATTGTCCAAGTAGCTGCAATCCATATGGATAATTGTAAGGTTGAGCATTTATTTATTCCAGTTTGTACTCTAATTTTGTGCATAGTCTTTTTTTCATTTTTTTATAAATCTTGAAGAGTGGAATAGAACTTCATCACCTTAAAATATGTGTACCTAATGCAAATAGAAAATGTGTTGTTTTGCAGAATATTTGTCAATAAATAAGTTCTGTAATGATAGCAATGTCTTTTGTATTGTGTTGTATTTACAGTATGGTTTATTCCCTGCATTTGGATTCTTAATTTGAAGGCTGTACAAGTATCTGGGTGAGATATTTGAAAAAGTTGAATCAACTTAAAAAAGTAAAAAATTTAATCAACTTAAAAAAGTAAAGCAACCAGCTGCAAAGCTTTTTTGAGTTTACTGAACTTCAGGACCTCTGTAGTTGTGCTTACTCGTTTCTTTGAGTTGGACTGGTAGTTGGATGAACTTCGACCACTGAAGTTGAGTAAACTCAAAAATGCTTTGCAGCTGGTTGCTTTATTTTTTTAAGTTTACTCAACTTTTTATTTTAGGTTACGTTAGTAACCGAGTACGTTCCCTTTCGAGAACGGTTCTCTCGTATTACGTAGCTATACGCTATGGGAACCTATTTTAAAATGCCATGTTATTAGCTGATGACATTGTAGGATTGAAAATAATCCAAGATATTTGAAATGAACCAAGACATTTGCTTTACTGTTTTCCACCCCCTTTCTCTACCACAAGGACCATTTGGAGTTCCTAAAGGCCCAGATGGGCTGATAGTGATCTAGGCCTGTAGGCCAAAATGTTTGTATTTTGGGGGTCAATGAATTGACACACCTTTAGTACGGTGGGGGAAGTTCGAATTATCTGATTGGTCAGTTTAAACGTCTCACAGTTGGGTTAAAGTCACATGGTCAGAAAAGGATAAAAGAAGATCGTAACTCTTGCTCTGTCTCTTTATGCTCTGGCTCTCTGATTCTCTGGGTCCCTTTCTTGGGGCTCTCTCTCTTTACCTCCTCTTTCCTCTTATTCTCTCTCTCCCTCTCTCCCTCTCTCCCCCTCTCTCCCCCTCTCTCTCTCTCTCTCTCTCTCTCTCTCTGGTAACATTTTACATATATGCTGGGTAAGATTATTGGTATAAGTTATCATCTCATACGTCTATTTTGTAACTATTTTAAGTGTAACCATAATCATATTTTGTCATTAAGCCATTTCAATTACAAATAATGTGCTAACTAGTTTTGATTTGGTATTGACTTTGAAGTGCTACATATTGCAATACAATATTGTCACTCTCTATAGCAACGCTCTCCCACATATTAAGCTATTGTAACTGCGCTTATTTCCGTTGTTGGTATAAGTGGCAGTGGGTGGAATAGACAAGAAATGTAAAATTTTCTACCATCTTGCTGACAACTTTCCTTTAGTCATTCGGCAGTCTTGCAGACTGAACCGCTGCAGGAAATCCACCCTTACAACTTCGCTCTGACTATCACCTGGAGCTGAAAAGCCCGAGACTTATACTGCCCTACAAAGGCAAAAGACCTTAACTCGCTAGAGTGTGGAACTGAGAAAAATGACTTTAAAAATTTGTAGTTGTCCCGCCAAATTAATTATAGGTAAACACTGGAAATCTAGCAATTAGATGTTTTAGTAATTGAAAATTGGTACCGGCATAAGACTTGCTAAACGCACATTCAAAATGATCACAATAAAACAGATCCTCGTGCACATTCGACCCAGGGACTGGTTTATAGCAGTGGATCTGAAAGACGCATACACTCTCATCATAGGCGCTTCCTGAAATTCGTGTTCCAAGGTGTCACGCTCCTTGTATGTTCACGAAAAGTATGAACTCCATTTCCCCTTTGGGACTCAGTGGGGAGCGCGTTCTGGAGTACCTAGACTAATGCATTTATAGCACAACCTTCTTTGTTCTGCGTCTTTTCAGTATGCTGTGGTTTCAGCTGTCTGCCCTATTATTGTGCTTGCGCACTTCGCTCGTCGTGCGGGTATATTCCAGACGCTGTGAATAGGTATAACCTAACAGGTATAACAGCAGCCATATCACCCTGTAGCCCAAGACTGGTTGCCCACTGAAGCTAAGCAGGGCTGAGCCTGGTTAGTACCTGGATGGGAGACCTCCTGGGAAAAACCAGGTTGCTGCTGGAAGATATCGCACATGTTTGGCGATGGAGCGGGTTCAGACCATACTAAATGTTCTGACCGCGTTTGTGCATGACAAAGCTCTGAGGACATCAGAAGTTACAGGGACTGATGGCAGCTATACAAAGTACACAGGCTACACCGTATAATCTGATAGTAGCATTATTTGATAGAACACCGGCACATTAACTTCATATTGACGCGCAGTTAAATAAAGGCAGAGTACCGTAACTCAATTTGAGCGTTCCAAAACAAAGCCAAAGAGCGGTAACTGGTGTTACGGTGTTCTGCCTTGGTTTCTCATGGGCTTTTGGAAGTTACTGTTAAAGGGATACTCCACCGTTTTTTCATATTAAACTATGTTATTCCCTTAACTAAGATGAGTTGATACATACCTCTCTCATCTCAGTGCGTGCACTTAATCGCTCTGGCGCGCGGTGACACTTTGATAGCACTTTAGTTTAGCCCAGTGTATTCAATGGTATCTAACAGTGAATTTACAATGAATTTAGAAGTGACCAAATACATCAACGTTTTCCCTATTTAAAAGTGAAAGTAATAATAATAATAATACCTTTTATTTATAGGCGCCTTTCAGGGCACTCAAGGACACCTTACAATATAAAACAAGGCAATAAGTACAAAACATACAAAACACATTGATGCAACACATCATACAATCATTTCATTAAAAGCTATTCTAAAAAGAGATGTTTTTATCTGAACTTTAAAACTGGAAATTGGGCTTCCGGTAATGGCGGAGAGGCGAGTGGTCGCATAATTCTAAAGCTCCCGGCGGGGTTGAATCCCCCTCAAGGTTGAACGCTATTTTAATGATATAAAAGTTACTAGAGATAATGCCAGGGGGACGGAAGTCAAGAAACAAAGGAAAGACTCCGGTTAATTCAGAAGAGAACGTTTTATCACCGAGTGACAGCGAGGATAGCACCTCGTGCGCTGACAAGCCAACAAGCGCCGATAACATGGAGGCTATGAAGGTTAGCATCATTGCCGAAATAAAACAAATACACACGGACATCTCTAAAGAGCTCAGCGAAGCAACGGGCCAACTCAAAAGGGAGCTTGGTGATTTTAGAGGAGAAATGAACATCAAACTGAGCGCTATTGAGACCGACATAAAAGACGTGACGACTAGAGTGGAGGCGACTGAGGATAGAATAACTGAAATGGAGGCCTTTAGCACGGATGCAAGAGATATGCTATCCCACTCACTTGGACTACAGGAACAACTCCAGACACGGCTTGAAGACTTAGAGGCACGCTCACGTAGAAACAATTTGCGGATCCACGGCATAGAAGAGGAGGCCGAAGGAGACGATATAAAGGGTTTTGTGGAGAAATTTATCAAAGCAGAGCTAGCTCTTCCCGACACCCCTCTCGGAATACAAAGGTGTCATCGCTCACTAGCTGCTAAACCTCCTCATGGGGCTAACCCCAGATCAATCGTCTTATGCTTTCTTGAGTTTCAAGTCAAAGAGCGTGTGCTTCAATCTGCTTGGAAGAAGAAAGATATTCAGTACAAAGGGAAGCGCATTTTCTTCGAACAAGACTACACCAGTGACATTTTGGCAAAGAGGAAGGCCTATGCACCCATTAGAAGAGCTCTTAAAGAAAAAAACCTCCGCTGCCAGACGCTACACCCGGCGCGACTCCGTGTTCATTTCCAAACCGGTACAGTGATTTACAGAGATCTTCAAGAAGCCGCGAACGACCTGAAGGGAAGAGGAGTTATTAATACCGAAACTTTCAACCAAGTGACTAAATACAAGGACCCTTCTGGAACAAGGATGGTGAAATCTGCGTGGCAAAATGCGGGTACCTCGCGACGTCAACGGGAGAGGATCAAAGACATTCAAGAAAAATTGAAAGAATTTCGCCGCAGCGTAGACGCCACTAGCTAAGGTCAATATCAAGCTGTTCACCGGTGAGATTTTTCTTAACAGCTTTCCTTAACTCTAAGTGTAATCTGGACCTTGCCGCTGGGAAATGCATGCTTGTTTTTCTCTACCACGCGAGCTGCTCTGATTTAAGTCAGAGGATACGACTCGCATTGAGAGGGACTCCTTTGGTTTCAGAGGATTCCACTTTCAGCTTAGAAGTGATTATGACACTTCACTTTTGGAAGTCGATTTTGTTCCTGTTCATTTGTTCTTTATGTTTTGTTTTAGATAGACCGACATTTTATACTTTTTTTCTTAGCCATTCAAGCTGTTCAATAATAATAACGTTCCCTAAAAAATAAAATGACTAGACAGAAATATAACTTTATTACTCTTAATGTAAATGGCTTACACAATCCCGTAAAAAGGGGTAAAGTTATAGCTAAAATGAAGAGAGAAAAGCAAGATGTCATATTTTGGCAAGAAACGCACCTTTCAGATACTGAGCATGAAAAACTCAAAAAATGGTTTAAAAATTCGTACTACTCTTCGTTTAAACATAGCAATGCAAGGGGAGTTTCAATACTCATTTCAAATCATGTAAATTTTCAGTTTACCTCACAGGTGGCAGATGCTGATGGACGATACATTTTAGTAAAAGGTTTCATTGATCATAAGGAGGTTACATTGATGAACATCTATAGACCTCCTGGGCATAATAAGCAATTTACTAAGAAAGTTTTTGACTTATTATGTATGGAAATGTCTGGGGTGGTGATATGCGGGGGGGATTGGAATATTCACTTGCATCCTTCACTGGACTCCTCATCTAAGACGAAAAAGATACAATCAGAGGCACTACATGTTAAAAAAATAATGAAAGAGCTAGGCATGATAGACGTTTGGAGAGACATACATCCACATGAAAAGGTTTATACATTTTTTTCCCACTCTCATTCTAATTTTTCTAGACTAGATTATTTTTTCATGCTCAATTCTGACAGACATAGGATTATTGATTGTAAAATAGGGGTTAGAGACATCTCGGATCACGCAGGGGTTTACTTAATAATACATTTAGATATTAAATGAAAAGAAAGGATCTGGAGGTTAAACTCTAGTTTCCTTAACGAGACCGCATTTCAACAATACAAAGAAGGAGTTTGAAGATTACATGTATCACAATAATAAGGAAAATATTTCACCAAGTGTATTATGGGATGCCGCTAAAGCGGTTCTCAGAGGTAAATTGATAATGTGGTCATCAAATAGGAAAAAAGAAAAAGAGAAAAGAATTGTTGATAAGACTAGGGAACTTAAGCTTTTGGAGGAGGAGCATCAAATAAATAATAATGCAGATAGTTTAGAACAATTAAATTTGGCCCGAAAGACTTTAAATGAACTTTATGAAAATCAAGTGACCAAAAAGGCTAAAATTATCAAACAAACCTATTATGAGAATGGACCTAAAGCCAGGAGATTACTTGCGTGGAGAGCACGCAAGCAAGAAGCTAGTCGTTACATACATAAGATTAAAAATCCGCAGACTAAAGAGGTAGGATATAATCTAGAAGATATACAAGAGTCTTTTGTATCTTACTATTCAAATTTATGCTCCCAGCCTCCAGCGGCAGACATAAATATAGTGGAAAGTTTCTTGGACTCATTGGATTTACCGTCTATAGGCACAGAACAGAATAAAAAACGTACACAGCAAATAACAGAGGAAGAAATAGAAAAAGCGATATCAAATTTAAAGGGGAATAAGGTGCCAGGTCCTGATGGGTTTCCATCGGAATGGTACAAGTGTTTCAAGCAAATGATAGTACCGACTTTGAAAAGTTGTTTTAATCAGGTTTTGGAAGGTGGAGAAATACCAATATCTTGGAATCAAGCCCTTATCTCTGTAATACTTAAACCAGGGAAGGATGCAACTGAATGTAGCTCTTATAGACCTGTATCAGTATTGAACATAGATTATAGAATATTTACCACAATAATGGCCAAACGTTTTGAAAACATATTACCAGATTTGATAGATACAGATCAGACCAGACAGGATTTGTTAAAAATAGAACAACGCATGACAACATACGAAGAGCGTTTAAAATCATAAATCATATGAAACCCACAGAATCTGTCGTCCTCAGCCTTGATGCAGAAAAGGCATTTGATTCGGTGAGATGGGAGTTTCTATATATGTCTCTAAAACGATTCGGTTTTAATTGCCAGGTTATATATTGTCTAAAATCCCTATATAATTCACCTACAGCAAGAATTAAAATTAATGGAGATTTATCAGATGGTGTTTCCCTAAAACGAGGCTGTAGACAAGGATGCGCGATGAGCGCAACTCTATTTGTATTGTTTATTGAACCATTGGCACAGTCACTGTATACAATACAGAATACAAAATTTGTTTGTATGCAGACGACATTTTGATGACTCTCATCAAACCGGATATTAGTTTGACAACATTAATATCCCTACTTAAAAAATTTGGCTCTTATTCGGGATACAAATTAAACTTCCATAAAACTCAAATTTTAACATTTAACTATAAACCAAGCAAACAGATACAAAAACATTTAAAATGTAATTGGAATAATAATATAATTAAATATTTAGGGATCAATATTCCTAGAGAACTGACAGAAGTATATAAACACAATTATGTTCCCTTAATATGCAATATAAAACATGAAATGGATCGTTGGCTAATACTCCAATGAACATGTACAACAGAATAGAACTGGTCAAAATGATTATACTACCAAGACTACTTTATCTTTTCTTAGCATTACCAAATGAGGTGACCTCTAAGCAATTTAATGAATGGAACTAAATAATTTCGAATTTTATTTGGTGTAAACATAGGCCTAGAATAAAATTTGAGACATTGCAACTAGCCAAAAAGGAAGGTGGTAGGGCTCTCCCATGTTTACAGAGTTATTATAAAGCAGCACAACTTGGGATTTTGATAGCATGGTGTGACCCGTCAAGTGATGCCAAATGGAAAGAAATGGATCAGGCTGAGATCAGCACTCCTCTCCCCTCCATTTTAGGGGACAAACAACTATTACAATCACTTTTACCCAAAGTATCTCTTGGGATAAAAACACCATTAAGCATTTGGCTTACGGAATTAAGAGACAAGAGAGTTGAAAGAGATGCAAAGATCTTACGCTGGCCAGCATATGACAGGGATTTCACACCTGCAAAAAATGATGCAAGATTCAAAAACTGGTGTAGTAAGGGTATTACGGCATATTGGAAAATAATTACAGACAATGGCCTAGAAACTTTTCAACAATTATCGGAAAAATATTACTTGAGGAAAGATGATTTCTTCAGGTATCTTCAATTAAGACACCATTTTAATGCAGATATCAGGTCCAAAAACATGGAGACCAGCCCCTTAGTTATGCTTTTTATAAATGTATGTAGGGGGAAGCTCACTAAAAAATATGTCTCCGCAGTATATTCTCTTCTACAATCTGGGAAAAAGCTTTCCACTATGTATATTAAACAAAGATGGGAAAATGAGATTGGAATGAATATAACCGAGGAAGATTGGTTGAATATATGTGAAACCATTGCTACTACTTCCAGCTCTGACTTATGGAGAGAATTTACTTGGAAAAACACATTAAGATACTTTATTACTCCAAAGATCAGAGAACAACAGACTAAAAATTCTCAACATGGCAATTGCTGGAGGAAATGTGGACAGAAATCAGCAGGGCATTTTCACATCTTTTGGGGATGTTCTAAGATCACCCCTTACTGGACAGATATTATTAGATATATAAAAATGATATTGGGACTACAACTAGATGAGACCTTTTCTGTGTTTTACCTTGGAAATATACCAAATGGGACAAGAAAGGAAGACAGATATCTGCTACAAATCTTACAAGCATCAAGCAAGAAGGCCATTACACGTAAATGGCTGAACATAGACCCTCCTACATTATCACAGTGGATAGAAATTACAAACGAAATATACAACATGGAGAAACTGACCTTTTTCTTAAGGCATGCTTCGGAAAAAGGGGAAAGTTACTGGAAGAAATGGAAAACTTTCTTTGATAAGTAGATGCCATTTATATTATATTATAAAATATATATAAATATTTCAATTAACATGTGTCTAGGGAACATGATTCATTGTATTATGGTTTCATATTTTTTGTTTCATTTCTTCTTTGGTCGGTCCATCTGTTTGTTACTTTATGTTCATTTTGGTTTTAATGTAAAAATGTAAAACTTGTAAAAATAAAGTAAAAAAAAAAAAAAATAACTGGAAATTGAATCCATTTGGCGAATGTGCAAGGGTAATGCATTCCACAGCTTAGGTGCCACACAACTAAAAGCTCTACCACCAAAGGAACTCATCTTGAAGTTTGGCACAGACAATAAGTCTGCAGAAGATGATCTCAAAGATCTGAGAGGTGTATACAAGTGAAGAAGATCTGACAAATATTGAGGTGCCAGATTATGAAGTGCTTTAAATGTAAGGAGTAATATTTTATAATGTACACGAAAATGAACAGGAAGCCAATGTAGATGGTAAAGAATTGGAGTTATGTGTTCGAAAGAACGTGTATGAGTTACAATTATGGCTGCTGAATTCTGTATTAACTGTAGTCTGTGAAGTTGTTTTTTCGGAATCTCGCATAAAAGGGAATTACAATAATCAAGCCTAGATGTAACCAAGGCATGAATGAGAACTTCAGTACAGTGTTGAGAGAGTGAAGAACGAAGTCTAGTAATATTACGTAAATGAAAAGATGCAGTACGTGAAATATTATTAAAATGGGAACTAAAAGAAAGCAAACCATCAAAAATAACGCCAAGACTTTTCACCTGGTTAGAAAAGTTAACCGGGCAATTATCAATGAGCAAGGGGAAAGATTAAGCTTTAGATAAAGCAGACCTAGATCCAACAAGAAGGGCTTCAGTTTTACCTGTATTTAACTTAAAAAAATTATTAGTCATCCATATCTTAACATCCTGCAAACATTTAGTAAGGTTAGAAGGGGGATGAGAAGCATTTGGTCTTGTGGATATGTAAACTTGTGTGTCGTCGGCGTAGAAATGAAAATAAATACCATAGAAACGAAAAATGTAACCAAGGGGTAAAATATAAATAATAAATTAAAGCAATGATATTTGATTTGCCTGTGTTCTTCAAGCAATGCCAGGTATTTTTATAATAATAATTATATTTATAATGTAATGCTAATCGATATAGACTATCATCGTTCATAATACTATAAATAATATATTTTCTGTCTGATTTTTTTCACAGAAGATTATTTAAAACACTCGACTTGCGTTATAAAGTAAGTTTGGAGCACAAACATGGTTTTAATCTCATAAATGGTCGTGTATTGATGGTGTGCTAAGCTAACATGCTAGCTAGCTCAGGTGCACCTGCCACCTAGAAGTTATTATTTTTTATGATTTTTTTTTCTAAATAGGTAACTTATGTTTACTGAAATGTTTTAGTGCATTTGATACAGTTTCAAATGTAAGTGAGAACTTTGATAAAATAAATTAGGGATTGAAACCCTATGAATAGCCTGTGAATAGCCAGTCGTTAGTAACTATAATGCAGACAAAAGAAATGCATATTTCGAGCCATAACCAGGCTGGAGAGGTGTGAATGTGTGCAGGAGAGACTGAGACTGAATAGGGCTCGTTTGCACCACAAAACAATAGAGACAATCGACTGAATAGATGACTTAGATGATGACTAAACATCAGAGTCTAATCAAAATAAAGTAATTTGACATGATCTTGAAAAACATTTAACTAAATACAGAGTTTTAGACTTATCATTTTCAGATTTTAAATTTACCATGGTCACACGTGGCTTTAGCTGCAGTGCATTTCTAGATTGCTACTGTGCCAACTTCAATTTTATTTTCATGAAGATGTTTCATAAAAATAAATTTCTAATAACTTTACAAAATGTACAAAAAAAATCGTGTAATTACTCGTGTAACTGTTTTTAAATAGGGAAAACGTTCTAAATTCATTGCTGTTAGATACCATTGAATACACTGGGTTAAGCTAAAGTGCTATCAAAGTGTCGCCGCGCGCCAGAGCGATTAAGTGCATGCACTGAGATGAGAGAGGTATGTATCAACTCGTCTTAGTTAAGGGAATAACATAGTTTAATATGAAAAAACGGTGGAGTATCCCTTTAAGACAACCCATTATTTTCTCGAAAAAACAACGGAATTGACTCAAGATACTCATCCACATGATAAAGGAGGTCTTGAATGTGCCAAAAATATCAATAACTCATTTTCGACCAGAAACGAAGTTATGGTCTTTTGCCTTTGCACGGCAGTATAGTATAACTAAAGTCAGAATCCAACGGGGACCGGATGAGTCGGGGCCCTCGAAGGAATATGTAGAGGCTTGGGCCCAATAGGCAACGAGGCAGAGCATTCTAAATAGACCCTGAGAGCCCTGACAGGGTAGAGTAGGTTCAAGTCTCTATCGTCTTCCGAGGGGGGAAGAGCCGATAGTGAAATAACCTGTGCTCTGAACGGAGTCGAGAGCACCTTGGGTACATAACCATGTCTCGGTTTGAGGACGACTCTGAAGTCGTTAGGCCCAAACTCAAAGCAGGAAGCGTTCATGGAGAGCCTACTCGCTTGACCAATGCTAGGGCTAGCAGGAGTGCGGTCTTGAGTGAAAGTGGCTTTAAGTCAGCCGACTGAAGCGGTTCGAAAGGGGGTCCCTTAAGAGCCCTGAGGACCGTAGATGGATCCCAAGCAGGGATAGAGGGAGGTCGAGGCGGGTTAAGCCTCCTGGCCCCTTTGAGGAAGTGTACAATCAGGTCGCTTTTCCCTAAAGATTGGCCTACCACAGGAGCATGGAAGGCTGCTATGGTCGCCATATACACTTTGAGCGTGGAGGGGGTCCGGCCCGCATCCAGCAGCCCTTGGAGAAAGGAAAGTACCAGTGGTACTTCACACGAATAAGGGTCTAGGTTATACGCTGGCTGGGGGACAGTACACTCTTGGATAAGTTTATCCTGAGCCCAAGGCATTTTAGATGGCCGAGGAGCCAGGTTTTGTGAGTCTGAGACTCTGACTGGGCCAGAACGAGCCAGTTGTTGAGGTAGTTCAGAATGCGCCTTCCCCGCTGTCTCAGGGGGGAGAGAGCAGCAACCATGCATTTCGTAAAAGTACGGGGTGCCAGTGACAGTCCGAATGGCAGGACTGTGTATTGATAGGCCTGCCCCTCGAAGGTGAATCTCAAGAATGGCCTGTGATGGGGGGCTATTTAATAATAATAATAATAATAATAATTCGTTACATTTATATAGCGCTTTTTCTGAGACCTCAAAGCGCTTTACATAGAAGGGGGGAATCTCCTCAACCACCAATGTGCAGCATCCACTTGGATGATGCGACGGCAGCCATATTGCGCCAGAACGCTCACCACACACCAGCTTACTGGTGGAGAGGAGACAGTGATGAAGCCAATCAGTATATGAGGATGATTAGGAGGCCATGATAGACAGAGGCCAAAGGGCAAATTTGGCCAGGATGCCGGGGTTACACCCCTACTCTTTTTCGAAGGACATCCTGGGATTTTTAATGACCACAGAGAGTCAGGACCTCGGTTTAACGTCTCATCCGAAAGATGGTGCTCTTTTGGCAGTATAGTGTCCCCGTCACTATACTGGGGCATTAGGACCCACACAGACCACAGGGTGAGCGCCCCCTGCTGGCCTCACTAACACCTCTTCCAGCAGCAACCTGGTTTTTCCCAGGAGGTCTCCCATCCAGGTACTAACCAGGCTCAGCCCTGCTTAGCTTCAGTGGGCAACCAGTCTTGGGCTACAGGGTGATATGGCTGCTGGCGTATATATTTGGACGTGAAAGTAAGCATCTTTCAGATCCACAGAGAAAAACCAATCCCTCAGGTGAATTTAAGCAAAGATTTGTTTGGTCGTCAGTATCCTGAACGGCCGTTCCATGAGGGCCTTGTTCAGGTGTCTGAGATCTAAAATAGGTCTGAGGCCGCCGTCCTTTTTCGGAACGAGGAAGTAATGGCTGTAGATACCCGACTCGCTTAGTGATCGGGGAACTGTCTCGATAGCCCCTTTCGCTAGTAAATTTGACACTTCGGTGCGGAGGACATGAAACACGTTGCTCCTTACCTATGTTTCGACCACAGCCTGGAAACGCGGAGGTCTGCGAGCGAACTGGAGCGAGTAACCTCGTTTTATTGTGCTCAATACCCATTTTGACATGTCGGGCCTGACCATACTCCGCCCAATGGCTTAGGCGGTGGTCTTGGTGGCGAGTAGTGCCAGGTCGGTGGTGATGCGCAGATCCTTGAAGTTCTCGTTTTCCGGTGCAGACTCATCAAAGGAACGGAGGAGTTTAGCCTGGAAAACTTGGAGAACCGCCATAGTGTGCTGGGCTGATGCAGCTTGACCAGCGGAAGCGTAGGCTCGGCCGGCGAGAGCTGAAGTTGTCCTGCACGGTAGAAAATGTGCTGCCTTAGACCTCCATCCAACGGTGGTGGGAGGGCAAAGATGCACAGCCACCACTTCCTCTAGGGGGGGGCTGTTTCTCATAGCCCTTTTCCTCCGTGCCGTCAAGTGTTGAGAGCGTTGCTGAGGTTGAAGTACGCAGGCAGGCCGAGTAGGGCACGCGCCACGACTTTGTGAGCTCCACGTGGACCTCAGGAAAAAAGCTGGAGCTGGCCTGTTGGCGCCCCGGCAGGAACCATTCATCGAGGCGGCTCTTAGCTGGCTCTTCCGGCGTAGACCAGTCGAGATCCAGCTCTTCGACAGCCCGGGTGAGGACACGGAGAAGCTCGGCATCGACGCACGCCCTGACGCTGCCTTTGTCTAACTGAGACGGGAGGCGGGGTCAACAGTTAAGCCCAACCAGTCCTCGCCCTCAGACGCCGCCACTGACAAACTAATTCATATCCTCCACCGATCCGCCAAACGACACGAGGCCGGCCGCTTCACGGGAGGGGCGCTGGTCCGTGACTCGCTCTCTGGAGTGAGTGAGGCACACGGGGACGGACCCAGCGTGAGCTCGCTCGCTTCAGAGCGCTCGTTCATCCTCTGACCCCACCGTTTTTTTCTCCGAGGCTCGAGGAGGGAAGAAAACGGGCGGGCGTGAAGAGCAGGGTTGCTTTCTGACGTAACGAGAGCTAGCCGCAAGCGCAGAGCCGCATGTTCTCACAATGAGAACAGCTGCCCTTAGTGAGTGCAGCTTCGGTGTGTTCAGCGCCGAGGCAGGAACCCCACATGAAACACAGACCGGGCGCGGCATTTGAAACAACGATTTGACCTGATAGGTCTGCGCGTCCTCGCTGTTTCGCCGTAGGCTCGTGCAGTTGCCGCAGCCCAGCCAATCAGCATGTTTAGAAAGCCTGCACTGTGCTTACTGTGCAGCTGCACTGTTTTAAAATAAAGGCTTCAATATTCTCGAGAAAAGGAGTTTTCCCATAGCGTATAGCTACGCAACCCGAGTGAACCGTTCTCGAAAGGGAACAATTTATTTGTTTTTAGATATTTGCAGGAGTCCCTCAAATCATTTTATTCTCCCGCAACCCACACACACATGAGTGTCTTACCGCCCACACCCACACTCGCCCATCAAATCTTGTCTCGCTTTGCACTGTTGTCATTTTAACTGTTTATGGTCACACCCATTCCCAAGCAACAGTCCACCCAGTAAATCCCAACTGCATTCTCTCAAATGGTGTGTGGTATTACTGTTCACTCGTGTAAGCAGACTTACTTGAATTACTTGAATTTACTTGAAGTACTATAATCATTTGAGTGATGTTGTGAAGATTGTTGTTGTGATTTTCATTAGTTAAAAAAGCAAGTTGATTAGTTTGATATGAATGTTTGAAATGACTTTATATAATTATACATATAATAAATAGAACATACACAACTGCAGGCCCGGGAGAATCGGGAGAATTCCCGGTGGGCCGCTTCACTTTTGGGCCGGTCGAGGATTTTTTTGGAATTTTTTTTTTTTTACATTTGTCACGTTAGTTACATTAGCCTACACCATAGACTGTAAAAAAAATATGGACAAAGCGTCTGTGACGTCACCCATAGACTTCTGAAGAACGGTTTTGAGGCCGTTTATGGGGGGTATGGGCGGCGCCATATTTCAATACAAATGTTCAGAAAGGATAACTTACAGGTATGATGTGTTGTGTCAGATCATGGCCGAGACGTCAAATTTCAGGAATTCCACTCGGGGCAGCCTATGCTCGTTGTCAGCTGTCAATCAAGCTGTCAATCGCGCCCTTATTTGTCATACATTTTATATCTAAATACGATCTAAACTAACGAGTTTGAAAAAAATTCACCCCCCTCACAGTTGTCAGGCACTCGGAACCTATCGAAAAATACAATAAAAGTCCATGGGACCAACCTGTAAAAACATTAATTTATGCTGTGAAAACGGACATTTTAACATGGGGGTGTATGGACATTTGCTCCCTTTTGGGACCTTCCCCTAGCGGATTTTCGATGTATTGCAGTTTTTCGCACTTCCGGGTAGGCTTCATTTTTCAGATTAGAATGTTGCCGCTTGGGCTACACACGTTCCGCATTCTGACGCCGCAGCGCGCAGCCTCTGCATGGGTTGTACCATATGAGGGAGTTCTCCCCTCCCCTCCTATAGAGTTGGTTGGATCCATAGCCCGTCTTTTCCAAAACGTTTTCTCAGGTAGGCTACCTGAGAAATAGATAGCTGGGCCGGCCCTACCGTAACGGTACGCGTCAGGGAGGATGGATGGGAGGAAGAGGCCAGGAGGTATGGAAGCTTGTTTCCGCCACAGAATAAAACATTTTTAAAAGATAATTGCGACTTTTTATCTCACAATTGCGAGTTTACATCTCGCAATTCTGTCATTATTTCTCAGAATTGCGAGATATAAAGTCAGAATTGCGTGAAATAAAGTCGCAATTGCGTGTTATAAAGTCAGAATTGCGAGATATGAAGTCAGAATTGCGTGAAATAAAGTCGCAATTGCGTGAAATAAAGTCACAATTGCATGTTATAAAGTCAGAATTGCAAGATATAAAGTCAGAATTGTGTGAAATAAAGTCGCAATTGCTTCTTATAAAGTCTAAGTGAATTATTATTTAACCTTTACATTATTTGTTGAACCATGGCATTAATACAAACTACACAATAGTAAGAGCTGAACTGTTGCTTCATTTATCCAATTTGGAAAAAGTGCTAATATTTGGAATTCCACCATGGAAAAAGTGGGCCGGTCTTAGGCCTGAAACTCCCGGGCTGAAAAGTGGCCCCACTCCGGCCCTGCACAACTGTGTAAAAGTACGAATATTAAGTAAAAAATGTACTCAATTCAAAACATAATAAATTAAAAACCTACACATGTGCACATACAGTATACAAATTCAAAACACAGATGTGCACATACAGTACACAAATTCAAAACTTACAAAGATATGCACATACAGTATACAAGTTCAAAACAAATGTGCACATTCAGTACACAAATTCAAAACTTACACAGATGTGCGCACAGTCTACAAATTCAAAACACAAATGTGCACATTTAATACTTCAAGAAATAAACCTAGCTTTTTTTTTAAAGGCTACACTTTATGCATTGTACTGGACCCACTGATGATCAGTAACACTGAATACAACGTTTTTAAGGAGGTGGCAAATATTGAAGGAATTCTTTGTAGAGGGCTTTGAAATGATGAAAACTCTTTGTCCCCAAGCACCAAGACATGTGGATCCTGGCTTGTCTCACCATATTAGTTCCAACCTTAAAAGAATAAATAAACTTTAGTTGGCATACATTGTGAATGCATGATGCATGAACTAAAACATTCCATTCAATTTGGAATGTTCAAATTGAATGGAATGTGAATGGATTTTGATTCAGGCAGCATTACAGGTCAGAAGTCATAATTCAATAAAAAAATATATAATAAAATAATTGCCTCAAATTCAAGTTTAAGTGCATCAAAAGACATGTTATTACAAAGGTTGAGTTGCTTGTTGTTTTCGTCTGGCAATTTTCCACAGAGTTGGGATTTGTGGGTTATTCCTTCTAGGTGACTGATTGTTAACAGGGCCATGTCCCCGAGACTGTTTAAAATAAAATAAAAATAGAGGTAAATATCAGACGTTATCAGCAATCACCCACAATGACAATTACCTGTGCCTATATTAAAGATTTTATGGGTGCAGCTATGCAGAATTGGTCTCACCCTTTCCAATTGATGAATACATCAGTTTTGCTAAAAAAATAAATAAAAAAATCCCATTTATAGTGCATGGAACACTTATAATATCAACACTTGTGTTACGGAATGTAATGAATCATGCGATCGGCAGTTGATTGCTTTTGCCTGGCTGTTCTCTGGCTGTTCTGTTGTGAATACAGTTGCTGAGCTGCACTCGCATGTCTGCCTCTTATTTTATGATTATACTGCTGCATAAACATGATGTCAGAAGATGCCTAGCGCGTTCGTCCTTAAGTTCACGCTCTAACTGCTGATTCCGACCATTTGTTCGATTATGGACGCTGATAATGCTGCGGCCGTGCTTCGCCCATCTGGCGGCATACCAGCCCACATCGCGGCTAACATACCTCCGCCGTCACCGATGAACATGAACGGAGACTGAAGTGCTAACTGGGACTTATTCAGAGCAGAGTTCGAGGATTATGCGCTGGTCACGGACCAGCGCTAAAGACAATCAGGGAGCATACTGAAAGGGATGATGCACTACAGGCCCTTAAGGCCACTGTCCTTGCAGGCTGGCCTGATGAGAAAGAAAAAACAACACACATCATCCGAGAATTCTGGCCTTATTGCAAGATGGTATTTTGTACCGTGGACAGAAAGCTATTATCCCCAAGTCACTACGTCCAGAGATGCTCAAGCGCATACATTCAAGCCATATAGGAGGTGACGCATGTTATCGTCAAGCCCGTGACACACTGTATTGGCCTAGTATGCAAGCAGAAATAAAAGACTTTGTGAGTAACTGCTTGACTTGCGATGAATTTGCGCACAACCAACAGAAGGAAACCATGCTATCTCATGACATCCCCGGCAGGCCATGGCAGATCGTCAGCATGGACTTGTTTAGTCACCGGCAAAAGGACTATCTTCTAATTGTGGATAATTTCACAGATTTTTGGTATATTGAACTGCTTACTGATCGGTCATTAAGCGCTGCAAGGCTCAGTTTGCTCAACATGGTCAGCCAGATAGAGTGATCACAGATAATGGCCCTCAGTTTGGTGCTCTGTTTAAAGCCCATGTTGCAGGTTTTTTTATTTTTTCAAAATTAATATAACCTTGTATGAAAATACCATATGAAAAGTAAATGCAGGATTGAAAATAGTTTTGCAAGACATAAGGGCACAAATTTAATAGAAAACGTGACAGTTTCCTTGACCATGTTGAAAAACCGTTATTTTTTTCACCATCGCGTCATATTACGTCACGAGAGGGAGTCGTTTGCCGGCCCTGCATTCGCTCAGTGCGGAGTAGGTTGGTATTCAGTTGGAGCGGTCATGATTCAGTGTGTTTTCGGTGCTTATTGTATTTCAATTAATCATCGTCGTGGTAAATGATTGTGAATTATGGCCTGTCAGGACATCGAGTCCACAGGTTTCCGAATAAGAAAAAGGACGGTGCGATCTTCCGTGCCTGTGTGCGTTTGGTGCAGGGTAAGAGACGGGACTTCACTTCTGCTTCTGCTTTGAAAAATGCGGTAGTGTGTAGCGTTCACTATCGACCGGATGATTATAATCCCGGCGATATGTGGACACTGTCCCGGCTCCTTCATCGGGTCGCCCGGTGACGGTCCGCCGTCAGCATGTGGTTCGGCCGCCGGCGGGAAAATATGACGCTCACGGATCTGTCAGAGATCACTTATTGTACATCTGTTTTACAAAATGTGCCTTGTCTTAATTTAATTCATTAACATATCCTACATAAACTTGTAATGTAATGCATTTATGTGTTTGTTATTAGTCTGCAGCCGACACTTATTGTTATTATTATTATAAATATAATATATTATATTCTATAATTCATTTTCAATCTGTACAAACCGACTTTAATGTTTGTGTTGGCTGTTTCTACATATAAAGTTTTTATACCGTAAGACAGTTGTGATTGTGATAATTTTTTTTATTCATCGTCACCAAATGGGTCAATTCAAAGCCTTTATAAAGTCCCTCTTCCTCTGGAAACTGTCTCCTAATGGCTGACATACACAACACATGCAGGTAAGGGTCTAAATACTAGCTTTGTTATTGCCTGATACATGATGATAATAATCTGTACAGTACTGTGATCTGAACATAGTGTTATACATATCGTCGGCTAACGTGGATATATCTATAATAAGCTAACGCTGTTCTCTCGCCCTGTTCTCCTCACACCACAACTCAACGTTGTTCTGTCTAATCCTGGCCTGTCCTGCTCACTTGGCTTCATATCAGGCTCATAATTATATGATATCATAATATATACCAATTATATGAATTATATATCATACGAGTAAACATTTAGGCTACAATTTTCCCAGCTTCCGAGCTGTCATTGTGATCCATTGCTTTCCTATTGTTTACTTTGACCGCTCTCCCTCCCGTTACATCACTTCCGGTTCGGCGGTTTTCAAATGCGGAAGTAAAATTTTCTCACAAAAACGACTCCAGAAGCCTAAATAGCGTTTTATAAGTATATGTTTATATTTAAATCTAGTTCCTACATTATTTTTCTATACATTGGCTTACTGGGTACTCTAACCTGCAACATGGTCTTTAAGTGTTTTGCCTCCAGCTGGGAATTTGAGCATGTCACTTCTTCACCAAGACATCCTAAATCAAATGGAAAGGCTGAGTCAGCCATCAAGATTGCTAAGAACCTTCTGCGGAAAGCTATGCACAACAGAACTGACCCTTGGAAAGCAATCCTTCATTGGAGAAACACCCCTACTGAATACATGGACAGTAGCCCTGCACAAAGGTTAATGTCGCGGAGACTGAAAACATATCTTCCATTAACAAACAAGCTTCTGGAGCCAAGTGTTGTAACTGGGGTTGTGGAGCGGCTTCACCACCGAAAGCAGTTGGCAAAATCCTATTATGATAGGTCAGCTCGTGATCTGCCAGAGCTGAACATAGGAGAGAGGATCCGCATGAAGCCCCTTCCAGGGGAAAACTCTGCGCTATGGAGGGTCGGCACCTGCCTTCAGAAAGTGGCACCGCGCTCTTATCTTGTGAATGTGGGTGGATCCCTATATAGACGAAACAGAGTGCACCTAAGAACGGCAGAGTCAACCACCAAACAAGCATTGGACAGTACTGAACCCGAATTGCCTCTTATGCTGGAAGGGAGTGTTGCAAAGGCTCTTCCATCCGCTGACTCACCTCCTGCGAAGCCCGTGCCACAGGCTTCACTTGGCCCTGTCAAACCCTCATCATCAGATGGACACACTTACACTAGGGCTGGCCGATTGTCCAAGCCACCTAAGAAGCTTGATTTGTAATAGGTTAGAAATGCTGCTGTGGCAGTTTTTGGAAAGGAAAGGAAAAGAACAGTTAATGTAACAAGGACTCTATAGTCAGCGATACTGCAGGTCATTAGTGCCTAATTTGAAGTTTATTGCAGTCGCTTTAAATGTTATGTGGCCTAAAGTTTATATAGTATTTTGTTCTTATTTACTTCTTATTTTAGAAGGGAATTCTTTAGTTTTTTGTAAAGGGGGATGTTACGGAATGTAATGAATCATGCGATCGGCAGTCGATTGCTTTTGCCTGGCTGTTCTCTGGCTGTTCTGTTGTGAATACAGTTGCTGAGCTGCACTCGCATGTCTGCCTCTTATTTTATGATTATACTGCTGCATAAACAACTTGTACACTTATAATATAGTAATGGTTGTCATCACAGTCAAATGACTTGACTGCATTTAATGGTTGAAAATCATAAAGTTTAATGACACTAAGTGCTTCCGAAACTTGGTCAGGAACAACAATATAGGTAAAGAAACGATGACTGATACAAACTGTTGTTGATCTCTGAACTATTAGCTTCACTTAGTCATCAAGAGTGACAATTTTCTTAATACAACTAAACTGAGTATCTCCATCTCTAGTGCAGGACATGAAAGTGGTCATCCCTGGCCTATATACTATGCCATTAACCTCTACCTATGAGGGAATAAACACCTCACTGGAATAGGGAAAATCTTCCAAGCTATCTTGAACACCCTTGACTGACTAAAGAACGGAGTTTTGACATTTGAACCAATCTCAGTTTCCTTCTTGAGCAACCTGCATGTCAACAGCTGAAAGCACAGCATCATTTGGTGCCTGTATGCCATAATCTTTGTGACATTTTTAAAATTACAAATGACATGGCTTAGTCTTTTTTTTAAAAAGCTATGTTTAGCTTCAAATCGCATGGTCCAGAAGTTGACAAGTGGGCCTATCTTTCTAAAAGCAGATGGTTAGTCAACCATGAAATGGTATTTCGGTCCTAAATGCAAGTGAGGGAACAACTCTTGGAAGAGTGTATGATGGTCTTGAATGAGACTTCGGAGGTATATTGTGGCCTCAGCAGTCATGGATGGGGAAAATATAATTTGCAAACAAGACAACAGTAGAAGCAGCCGTTCCCAGTACTTGTTGCCATGTGGTATTAAGTCACCTATTAGAAGGGGAAGAAATCGCAACAGACACCACATTTGTGCTGCAGTCTGACGCATGGTACTGCTGGGGTTTCTAAGTTCATGACTTGACAGGACTGATGGTTTATTGCACCTATCAACAAAACCATTATCAAAGCTTGTTAAACTGTAGTTTACAGTATTCAGGCTAATGTGACCTTAAGTTATAAGTTCAGACAGCACTAGTTTCATCTCCAGAGGGCCAACACCCTCTAAAATATAATGCATGAAATCAGGTGTGACATTGTCAGCAACACTGAAGCTCTCCCTCTGCATCGTCCCTATGACTGTGCCATAGATTTAGTGCCAGGTGAGTCTCCGCCTAAGGGCAAGTTATATTCACTTTCTGTTCCAGAAAGGGAGGCTATGGAGAAATATATTTCTGATTCTCTAGCTTCCAAATTCATTCGCCCTTCCTCATCTCCAGCGGGGGCGGGGTTCTTTTTTGTGGGGAAGAAGGATGGGTCTCTGGGACTGTGTATTGATTATCGGGGGTTGAACAACATCACGGTAAAGAATACTTATCCTTTGCCGTTGATGTCTTCAGCCTTCGAGCGGTTACAGGGAGCATCCATCTTCACAAAATTGGATTTACGTAACGCTTATCATTTGGTCCGCATAAGGAAGGGTGATGAATGGAAGACCGCGTTCAATACCCCCAGGGGGCACTTTGAAGACTTGGTCATGCCTTTCGGGCTGTCCAACTCCCCAGCGGTCTTCCAGGCACTCGTCAATGACGTGCTGAGAGACATGGTTGATCAGTTCATATATGTTTACCTGGATGACATACGACGTATTCGCTAAAATGAAAAGTCGCTTTGTTTCGGCTCCCATCCTCGTGGCCCCTGATCCATCACGTCAGTTCGTGGTGGAGGTCGACGCGTCAGAGGTGGGGGTAGGAGCAGTACTTTCCCAACGTTCTTCCACAGACGGCAAGATGCACCCTTGCGCGTTTTTGTCCCACCGTTTATCACCTGCCGAACGTAATTATGACATTGGTGAAAGTGAAAGTGAAAGTGACACGTGACGGCCAAGTATGGTAACCCATACTTGGAATTTGACCTCTGCATTTAACCCATCCAAGTTAATGCACACACATTAGGAGCAGAGTAGTGAGTAGTTAACACACACACACTGCAAACGTGGATACACACACCCAGAGCAGCGGGCAGCCTTTGTGTGGCGCCCGGGGAGCGATTAGGGGTTAGGTGCCTTGCTCAAGGGCACCTCAGTCATTTCCCACCGGTTCTGGAATCGAACCAGCAACCTTTGGGTCACCAGATCAACTCCCTAACCACTAGGCCATGTGTAACCCAGGTTACCAGTGGACAGAGACAAAATACACTTCAAATTAAAAAACAGAGTTAAAGTATGAAAGCTGCTTTCAGATCAAAAATAAGACTGCAAACAAATTAATTAATTATATATAGAAATGGAGAAATATAAAATATTGAATGTTATAAATATGTCCAATAGTGTTATCTCCCTTTACATAAGCCTCCAATGAGATCGCATTTTGAATGACGTCATGGAAAATTCTGCTATCGCGGCACTTTTAGAGAGCAGCGCATTCTGGAACTTTCTTTTCTTCGTGAACCTCTGACGCGAGCAGATGCTTGTTTTGCTCCGGGAGATTTGAAGCTCCGATTTGAGTCGAGAACTGATGTAAGAGTTGTTTAAATGCCTCTAAATCATTTATATGATGACGATGTAGAAATAATTAGCAGTTAAAATGAGTTGAAGTGATATGATTGTTCACGTTATGTGTTGACCGCATGTCAATGACGCAATATTAGCGCTAGTTTAAAGCTAATATAGTGTGTGTGTATACATCTCTAACTAAGGATTCAGAGAGAAGCAGTTTATGCTTGAGAAAGACATTTTGAGAACGTGTATCATCTGGAACTTCCCTGGTTCTTCCGATGTACATGTAAACGAGTTCCTTGGCCAGGTTTTTTGTTCTTCTGCTTTTGTTTCCATGTGAGTGCTGTGATGTCCAGCTGATGAGTGTGATCCATTCTGCATGTGAATCGGACGAAGTGTGAATCATTCCTGAATTGTGGATTGTCTCAGCTCTTCCTGTGTGCGTAACGGTGGGGTTGGACTGGCGAGCCGCCCGTTTAACGAATCCTTTGATTACCCTGTTGAAAGAGAAACCGAAGCCAAAATTTAACTTGCTCATCTTTGAACGGTAGGATTAGAATCACACATCAATTTATTCTGTTCTATCCAGGGCAGAATAGGACGACTGATTTAAGTGCCTCACGAACTTTTGGACTGAGTTTACGAACTGATCTGTTCATTGAGAAACATCAGACTTTTGGACTTTCTGAGTATTTACGTTCAGAGTGAACGAAATTTTGTTTTGTTTTGTTTGTTTCATTTTCTATTGTTTTCCTTACGCCTGTGTGAGGTTATATGGGTCCATGTTCAACTAATTGATTTATCATTACAATCTAACAACAAGGTAAAAGAAAAGAAAATAACATAATTCAGTAAATTCAACCTTGTTCTTACCTCATCCTTTTGTTTTGAGTATTCACTGCTGCTGTATCATCTCTCTCCCCGGACGAACCAAATCTTTTGAGCCCACTGGTCCGTTAGTAACGTTTGACACAAATTTATCACGTGTAACGGGTTACAAGTAAAAGTGGCGAGAGCCAGCCAGGAGAGAGATTGGCCTGCAGCAATAGTGACAATACAAATATATTATTAATTATTTATATACTCAGCAGAATATTGACAACATGGATATTGTAAAAAGAGAGAATGTAGATGTCTCAAATGCCGTAATAGTCAACGGCTTAACATTGACTGAAACAGATCAGGACTTAGAAGCATGGTTGTTGAGATATGGCAGCATTAGTCGCAACCTTCTCATTGATGACCCAAACTCTGAATTCCATCAACATGCCATTATAGAGTTTACTTATAGCTCCGCTATGAAAACACTAATGCCCCTTCTGCCCGTAACAATGGTCAGTACGTCAAACCCAGATACAACCTTCATAGTGCGTGCCTTAAGCGGTGTCTACACTCAAGTAGCTAGTGACAGTGCTACTAAGCTGTATTTCGAAGAACTACAAACTATTGCTAGCGCTAGTGGAAGGTCAATTGAAGAAGTGCTCCAGGAGGAGTTAAAGAGGATGAAAGCTGGCTGCTCTGTTGCTGAGCCCATAGATGCTTCAGGTGATAGAGTTGAGTATCCACATGCTGCAGACTCTCAAACTCGTGATAGCAGCACCACCAGCTCACTGGATGGACCGTCGTCCCCAGCCAACTTACAGAGAGTGACCACAGAACAAGTAGCCCCTCCCTCAATTGAATCTGAGACATCACAAAACCTGTCCAAGGAAAGACCCAGCAGTAGAACTAGCCATCCTGCAGCTACGGTGTTACCCCATCCAGTACTTACAATGGACATGATTGATCCGCCCAGCGTGCAAAAAGTTGTAGTTGAACACATTGTCAGAACAAACGACACTGCTACATTACAACCTGCCTCTTTCCGTCTCAGGTCATTCTCTGGGAAAGTTCCTAGGCCAGTAAACGAGCCAGACTTCGACACATGGCGGGCAAGTGTTCAATTCCTATTAGATGACCCCTCCATTTCGGACTTGTCTCGCACAAGGAGAATACTTGATAGTCTGCTCCCTCCTGCTGCTGATGTCATTAAACATGTGAGTCCCCAGTCTTTACCTTCAGTTTACTTGGAGTTGCTAGAGTCAGTTTACGGATCCGTGGAGGATGGAGATGAGCTGTTAGCAAAATTCATGACCATGCTACAGAACCCAGGGGAGAAGCCCTCCAGTTATTTGCACCGGTTGCAAGTTATGTTGAGCACTACTGTAAGGAGAGGCGGCATTGCGGAGAGTGAGCAAAACCGCTGTCTGATAAAGCAATTCTGCCGTGGATGCTGGGATAATGGGTTAATTTCCAGCTTACAGCTAGAGACGAAAAAGATCAACCCACCTTCTTTTGCAGAGATGGTAGTGCAAATTCGCACGGAAGAAGACCGACAAGCCTCAAAAGAAGACAGGATGAGAAGTCATTTTGGAATGAACAAACAGAGTAATGCCCCCAAAATGAGAACGGCTACTCATCAAATGTCAACATACTCCCAGCATGCAATTGGTGGAGCAGCTGAAGAGGTGGATACTATGAGGGCTCAAATATCTGAAATTAATGCTCAGGTTGCTGCTATGCAAACCTCAACTTACCAGAAGTGCAAGCCTGATTATTCCAAAAATTCTGAATTGATCCAGCTAAAGAAAGAGCTAGTAGAACTACAAGCAGAAGTAGAGGCTATGAGAACATCCATTTCTGGTAAAGTGCCAAAAGAAACCCCAGCAGCTAAGGAAATAGCGGGACTGAAGAAGCAAGTGGCAGAGTTAAAGGCTCAGTTGTCAGCCCCTGACATACCACAACATCGGTCAGGCAAGACTGCAAAATTCCAGCATAGGCAAACTGAGAGGGATGAGAACAATCAACTCAGAAGTGGTTCAGTGACAATCACTCGTCCTCGTCCTGGATACTGTTTTAGATGTGGTGAGGATGGACACCTTGCCATCAACTGTGAAAATGACTCGAACCCTTCTATGGTAGAGGAGAAGAGGCGCCAGTTGAGAGAAAAACAAGCTCAGTGGGACCTAAAGAACCAAGCCACTACTACTCAGTTAAACACCAGACAGTCTCTGTAGCAGGGCATATGGAGACTGGGACGAAGCATCATTGCCCTAAAAGCAAACTGCCAAAAGGACTAATTGGAATGAAATGTACTGCCCAAATCTATGTCGACACAATTGAAGTGAACTGCCTTTTAGACACTGGTTCCCAGGTGACTACCATCCCCTTGTCATTTTACAAAAATAACTTGTCTCATCACCCCATGAAACCCCTGGAATCTTTGCTGGAAGTGGAGGGAGCCAATGGGCAATCAGTGCCTTACCTCGGGTATGTGGAGTTAACTTTAATGTTTCCCAAAGAGTTTCTAGGAACAGACGCAGAGGTTACCACGCTAGCACTGGTGGTCCCAGATTTGGTAAATGTACCACAAGTCCTCATTGGTACAAATACCTTGGATGCACTTTACTCAAGTTATGTACAAAAAGAGACTGTCAGTCCCAAATTAGCTTCTAAAGGGTATGCAGCCGTACTGAAGACACTTGATGTGAGGCATCGACAATCATGTGCCAAAACCCTTGGGTGTGTGACCTTAAAAGGGGCAGTCCCTGAAACTGTGCCAGCAGGATGCACTGCTGTTCTTGATGGAGCTGTCTGCCTGAATTATCTTCCAGCAGAAAAACTGACTGTTACAAGTCCTCCCACAATATCTTCTCTGCCAGGTGGTCTATTAGTTGCCAGTGGATTGCACGCCTTACCTGTGAAACGTTTCTTCTCCTTGCCTGTGGTAGTCAAGAATGAAACCCAGACTAACATAGTAATCCCTCCCGGGTCTGTGATTGCAGAAATGCATGCTGTCCAGCAGGTGATACACAAGCCATTAACAAGTGATGTTTCTGAAACACCAGAAAGTCCTCGGATAACTCTCGATTTTGGAGACTCCCCACTGCCCTCCGAATGGAAAGAACGGCTATCAGCCTTGTTAAACTCTATGCCTGAAGTTTTTGCTTTGAAGGAAATGGATTATGGGCACACAGATAAGGTGAAGCACCGAATTAAACTGAGTGATGAAACTCCTTTCAAGCATAGAGCTCGTCCCATCCACCCACAAGATATTGATGCCGTCAGAAAACATCTACAGGAGTTGTTAGCAGCCGGTATTATACGAGAGTCTGAGTCCCCATTCGCATCCCCCATTGTAGTAGTCCGAAAAAAAGACAACTCAGTGCGGCTATGTATTGACTTTAGGAAGCTTAACTCTCAAACCATACGAGATGCGTATGCACTCCCAAACCTGGAGGAAGTGTTCTCCATGTTAACTGGTTCCAAGTGGTTTTCTGTTCTCGATCTAAAATCCGGGTATTACCAGATTGAGATGGATGAAGCGGACAAGCAGAAAACAGCATTCGTATGCCCCCTCGGGTTCTGGGAGTTTAACCGTATGCCGCAAGGGATAACCAATGCGCCAAGCACATTCCAGCGGCTCATGGAGCGCTGCATGGGTGACTTAAATAGAAGAGAAGTCTTAGTTTTCATCGATGATCTTATCATCTTCTCCGAAACCCTTGAGGAGCATGAGCGCCGACTGATACAAGTCCTGAATCGTTTAAAAGAATACGGATTGAAGCTCTCACCCGAGAAATGCAAATTCTTCCAAACATCTGTGCGCTATTTGGGCCACATTGTCTCCCAGAACGGTGTAGAAACTGACCCATCAAAAATTGAGGCCATAAAAACCTGGCCAAGGCCCCAGAACCTACGGGAACTAAAATCCTTCTTAGGATTTACAGGATATTACCGTAGATTTGTTAAAGATTTCTCCAAGATTGCAAAGCCGCTCAACAACCTTACAGCTGGCTATCCTCCGGTTCGAAAGGGAAGAAGGAAAGATAAAGATCACACTTACTTTAATCCAAAAGAGTCTCTGGGTGACAGATGGACTACCGAGTGTCAACAGGCATTTGAAGGCCTCGTGGAAAGGTTAACCTCTGCTCCTGTCTTGGGGTACGCAAATCCTTGTCTGCCTTACCTATTGCATACAGATGCTTGTGCTACAGGACTAGGAGCAGCCTTGTATCAAGAACAGCAAGGACACATGAGAGTCATAGCATTTGCCAGCCGTGGATTAACAAAGTGTGAAGCCAAGTATCCTGCCCACAAATTGGAATTTCTGGCTCTCAAATGGGCAATCACCACAAAATTCCATGACTATCTGTATGGGGCAGATTTCACAGCGGTCACTGATAGCAATCCCCTCACCTATGTCCTTACGTCTGCCAAACTAGATGCTACTAGTTATAGATGGTTATCCAGTCTCTCAACCTACAATTTTAAGATCCAATACAGAGCTGGAGCACAAAATCAAGATGCAGATGGATTGTCTCGTCGTCCCAATGGTGAACCATCAGATGATTGGGAATCTAAAAAAGAGCAAGAACGAATCAGACAGTTCACTCTACATCATCTTGGAGATCTTGAAGGCAACACCAATACAATCTTACCTGAAGTAGTGGAGGCCATCTGTGAAAAACATCAAGTCAATCAATCCCATGATTATCAGTCTTTCCCTTTGACCTTGGTAGAGTCTCTGAGCATGAATGAAAAGGCATTACCTCCAGAAATCCAGGAAGAAGATGGCCATGGTCTCCCAGAGATACCTTACCTGTCTGAAGAGGATCTGATCAGGAAGCAGCGAGCTGACCCTGAAATTAAAGAGGTAATTGAGCACTTGGAGTCTAACAACAAACCTGCAAACTTGAAATTCCACTTACCCGCAGTGACTTTGTGGATGAGACAATGGAACAAACTTGAGCTGAAAAATGGGTTGTTATATCGGAAGAGGATGGACGGAGACAAAGTGTTGAACCAACTGGCTTTACCTGAAGATCTTCGAGGAATTGTACTTACCAGTCTTCATGATGACATGGGGCATCTGGGTCTAGAGCGAACTCTCGATCTTCTCCGTTCCAGATTTTACTGGCCGAAGATGGCGGCCGATGTGGACAAAAAAATCAAAAGGTGCGAGCGCTGTGTTCGTAGGAAGACTCCTCCACAGAAAGCGGCTCCCTTGGTGAATATTCAGACTCATAGGCCATTAGAACTTGTTTGTATGGATTTTCTGTCACTGGAACCAGACAGCAGTAACACCAAGGATATTTTGGTCATCACAGACCATTTTACCAAGTACTCTGTTGCTATTCCTACCCGTAACCAGAAAGCGCAAACAGTTGCTAGATGCCTGTGGGATAATTTCTTTGTCCATTACGGTTTTCCGGAGAAACTTCTCAGCGACCAGGGGCCAGACTTTGAATCTCATACCATCCAAGAGTTGTGTAGAATTGCTGGCATCCGAAAAGTGAGAACCACCCCCTACCATCCTAGAGGGAACCCGGTGGAGCGCTTTAATCGGACCCTCTTGCAGATGCTAGGCACCCTGGAGAACAAAAGCAAAGCTCATTGGAAGGATCACGTCAAACCATTGGTGCATGCATATAACTGCACAAGGAGTGATGTAACTGGATATTCACCATATGAGCTAATGTTTGGGAGGCAGCCTCGACTGCCGGTCGACCTTGCTTTCGGACTTCATACCAACCTCCCATTACAGTCCCATTCGCAATATGTGAAATCTCTAAGGAGTCGATTAGAGGAAAGCTACAGAGTTGCTTCTCACAATGCATCCAAAATAGCTGATCGGAACAAAAGACGTTTTGACAGAAATGTAGTTGCCTCTACACTTGAACCAGGTGATCGAGTCCTTGTGCGAAATGTCAGATTGAGAGGGAAACACAAGTTGTCAGATAAATGGGCCTCTGAGATCTATGTGGTAGTCCGGAAAGCAGGTGACATGCCAGTATATACAGTCTGCCCAGAAGGGAAAGATGGACCAGTCCGCACATTACACCGCGATCTGCTACTGCCTTGTGGGTTTCTACCCCTGAATGAAATTGAAGGAACAGACCCTCTGAAAATTCGTCGTAAGCCTAGAACCAGATCCCACTCTGCACACGAAGCGGTTCCTCAAGAACATCTGAGTAGTCAGTCTGAATCAGAGGATGACTCTTATATTGGAAATTCAGGACGCCAATTGGAGTTTAGTACAAAAATGATTTCACCTCCAGAACATCCTATGACCGTAGAGAACTTACCTGAAACAGAGTTTCTCAACTCCCCTGCTGCTGTGGTAGAACCTGTGAATGAAACCTTACCTGACACTGGAACCCTTCCGGCTGCCGTAGACCTTGTAAAAGAAACATTACCTGACATCAGACTAGAAGAAGACTCCACAGATAATCAATCAGAAAATGAAGAAGAACATTGTATACCTGTTCAAGATGGAGACACTGTTGAAGTGGAGAACTGCAGAAGCAAATGCATTGAAAGTACTGAGCCCCCAGAGTTGTTAGCACCTATGAATGGAAATGTGCTGGAGTTTTCAGGTCTGTCGGACACGGAGGAAACACAGTCCAATGACATAATCTCACCTGCCCAGGATGTTACAAGTAACCAGCCTGTTACAGATGATGACCTTGAAGCTATTGACCCTAGACGTTCCAGAAGGCAGCGTGGGCCTCCTAACAAATTCCAGTATCATAAACTAGGAAATCCCCTAACACTGTTATCCAGTCTTTACTGCAAGGGTTGAGTTCTGCACTTACCACTTCCTTGGAAGAATCCACATCCATCAGTGATCAGTCCTTGAATATGTCTGGTGCTTTTCCTATAGTGGTGACAAGTCAACCCCAAGCATGCCCGAGGACGTGCCTGAATTCAGAGGGGGAAAGTGTAACCCAGGTTACCAGTGGACAGAGACAAAATGCACTTCAAATTAAAAAACAGAGTTAAAGTATGAAAGCTGCTTTCAGATCAAATATAAGACTGCAAACAAATTAATTAATTATATATAGAAATGGAGAAATATAAAATATTGAATGTTATAAATATGTCCAATAGTGTTATCTCCCTTTACATAAGCCTCCAATGAGATCGCATTTTGAATGACGTCATGGAAAATTCTGCTATCGCGGCACTTTTAGAGAGCAGCGCATTCTGGAACTTTCTTTTCTTCGTGAACCTCGGACGCGAGCAGATGCTTGTTTTGCTCCGGGAGATTTGAAGCTCCGATTTGAGTCGAGAACTGATGTAAGAGTTGTTTAAATGCCTCTAAATCATTTATATGATGACGATGTAGAAATAATTAGCAGTTAAAATGAGTTGAAGTGATATGATTGTTCACGTTATGTGTTGACCGCATGTCAATGACGCAATATTAGCGCTAGTTTAAAGCTAATATAGTGTGTGTGTATACATCTCTAACTAAGGATTCAGAGAGAAGCAGTTTATGCTCGAGAAAGACATTTTGAGAACGTGTATCATCTGGAACTTCCCTGGTTCTTCCGATGTACATGTAAACGAGTTCCTTGGCCAGGTTTTTTGTTCTTCTGCTTTTGTTTCCATGTGAGTGCTGTGATGTCCAGCTGATGAGTGTGATCCATTCTGCATGTGAATCGGACGAAGTGTGAATCATTCCTGAATTGTGGATTGTCTCAGCTCTTCCTGTGTGCGTAACGGTGGGGTTGGACTGGCGAGCCGCCCGTTTAACGAATCCTTTGATTACCCTGTTGAAAGAGAAACCGAAGCCAAAATTTAACTTGCTCATCTTTGAACGGTAGGATTAGAATCACACATCAATTTATTCTGTTCTATCCAGGGCAGAATAGGACGACTGATTTAAGTGCCTCACGAACTTTTGGACTGAGTTTACGAACTGATCTGTTGATTGAGAAACATCAGACTTTTGGACTTTCTGAGTATTTACGTTCAGAGTGAACGAAATTTTGTTTTGTTTTGTTTGTTTCATTTTCTATTGTTTTCCTTACGCCTGTGTGAGGTTATATGGGTCCATGTTCAACTAATTGATTTATCATTACAATCTAACAACAAGGTAAAAGAAAAGAAAATAACATAATTCAGTAAATTCAACCTTGTTCTTACCTCATCCTTTTGTTTTGAGTATTCACTGCTGCTGTATCATCTCTCTCCCCGGACGAACCAAATCTTTTGAGCCCACTGGTCCGTTAGTAACGTTTGACACAAATTTATCACGTGTAACGGGTTACACATGACTGCCCCACAACTCTGGTAACAGAGTTGTTGGCCGTCAAGTTAGCGTTGGAGGAGTGGCGTCATTGGTTAGAAGGGTCGGGGGTACCTTTTATCATTTGGACCGATCATAAGAATCTTGAATATATTAGGTCTGCTAAAAGACTCAACTCCAGGCAGGCTCGATGGGCACTTTTTTTCTGACGTTTTGACTTTTCAAACCCGATTCTTTATCTCGCATTTTTGATCCATCCGAACGCCCGGTTACTCCCGAGAAGATAGTTATCTCCACACTCACATGGGAGGTCGAATCGAAAGTTAGGTCGGCCTTAGAAGGGGTAACGCCTCCACCCGGTTGCCCATCGAGTCGATTGTTTGTACTGGAGGAGTTACGGTCCGAAGTCATTCAATGGGGTCATTGCTCCAACATTGCTTGTCATCCAGGAGTAAACCGGACTAGCTGGTTAGTAAAGCAACAATTCTGGTGGCCATTAATGGCTCGCGACATACGCAGTTTTGTTTTGGCTTGCTCAGTTTGTGCCATTGGTAAGACGTCTAACCGACCTCCTGATGGGTTACTCCATCCGCTGTCAAATTACCTTAAGCCAAGGAGACCGCGGTGACTGTTGTAGACCACATCTTTCGTTTACATGGCCTCCCGATGGACGTGGTCTCCGACAGGGGGTCCTAATTTGTGTCCAAATTCTGGAAAGAGTTCTGTAGGTTACTAGGGGCTACAGTCAGTCTGTCTTCGGGTTACCATCCCCAGAGCAATGGTCAGACCGAGCGAGCCAACCAAGATTTGGAGAGTGTTGCGATGTTTGGTGTCCAAGAATCCTTCATCCTGGAGCCAACAACTTTCTATGGTTGAGTACGCTCATAATTCGTTACCAGTGTCATCCACGGGCCTCTCTCCGTTTGAGTGAAGTCTAGGGTACCAGCCACCAATTTTTCTGAGTCTGGATTCCGAAGTCGCGGTCCCCTCCGCTCACGCCTTCGTCCAGAGGTGCCACCGCACATGGACCAGAGCCCGTGAGACTCTGCTCCAGGTGGGGGCGCGCACTAAGGCTAAGGCCGATCGCCACCGGTCAAGGCCTTCCGTATACGTTGTGGGTCAAAAAGTGTGGCTTTCTACCAAGAATATTCCGCTCCGCTCCATGTCTAATAAGCTAGCTCCCAAATTCATCAGCCTGTTCACTGTCACCAAGATCATTAGTCCGGTGACAGTCCGCCTCAAACTTCCTCCGGCGTACAGGAGAATTCATCCCGCCTTTCATGTCTCCAAATTGAAACCTGTTTTTCGTTCTCACCTTAATCCGCCGGCCCCGGTTCCCCCACCGCCTTGACTCGTAGACGGGGAACCTACGTATTCGGTCAATCGTATTCTGGACTCGAGACGGAGTGGACGCGGATTCCAGTACCTGGTGGACTGGGAAGGTTACGGTCTGGAGGAGAGAAGTTGGGTTCCTGCTAGGGACATTCTGGATCACACCCTTATTGATGATTACAATCAGCAGGTAGGGGCCTCTGGGAGCGCCAGGAGGTGCTCCTAGGGGGAGGGGTACTGTCACGGTTCATGAATTCACTGTCTCCTTACATCTCGTCTTGCAGTGTGTGTGTGTGTGTGAGATTGTGGGCGGGGTCGCTGATCGCTGCTGCTGATCAGCACACCAGCTGTGTATGATCAGCGCACCAGCTGCAGCTGATTAGTGAACCCTATTTAGTCCCTCTGTTTTCACTCTGTCTTTGTCAGAGCGTTGTGGTGTTTTCCCGGTGTGTGATCCTGTTCCTGTTCCCGTGCCTGTTCGTTTGGATTGTGGATTTGCTTCGTGTCTTCGTGATCATCGTCTGTCTGGATTCCCGCACTTCTGCACTGATTCACCACGCACTGCCACCAAGGATTACTGAAAGCGTTTTTTACTTGCATTTGCATCCTGCCTCGTGATTGTTACAGTCCTTCAGGAGCAGGGAAACACTGAGATATAGGATACAAGACCTATTGATAGATCAGAATTGATTATACCTACAGTTGATCCTTTATATTTTGAATGTATTTTTGTTAAAGGGGTGGTTTACTGCTTTTTTTCTTTGCATGATTGTGTTTATGGGGTGCAATATAACATGTCTTCGGGTTTTTTTGTTTTTTTAAAGTCTTATTTTTCATAAATTTCACCTTTATTGTAAGCCGCTTTCTCCTCTGTCATTTGAACGACCGGTTGACTTCCTGATTCTATGAAACCACTCCCTCAGAAACAGGCAATGGGCTCAGATTGGTTAGTTGGGCCGGTGTGTTGTAATTGGCTAAACTGCGTAGTGCATGTTGTCCGGAAACTTCACGCCCATTTCCTTTACGGGCGAAACTTGCATGTGCTCCGGTCCAATGTAAATAATGGTGTCAATACTGCCGTATCAGTTTGAGCCAGAATCAGACCCAGAAAGCGGCAATGAAGAGAGTCAAGCAACCTCCGCAAACACGGCTCTTACAAAACGTTTCTGAATGGTACATTTTTTATTATTATTATTCTATTCTATTCTATTCTATTCTATTCTAATCTACTATTATTTTATAAGAATTTCGATACGCTGTTACTTGAAAATGCTACTGCTGCTTGTTAGCTTTTGAGATACGGTTTTCTCCTGATTAAACATTTCATATAACTGAATAAATGACTGAGTAATAACGTTTTTTAAAGTTATTGTTTTAACTTCAGCAGCTGAAGTTGGCTGTTGCGATTACATATAATTTTTTGAACTTTATACACGTTATTCTTATACACACAAAATAGCATCGAACTAACTGGCTATAAACAAACAGCGTTGGCATTGGTTTACGTTCTTGATCAAATCGAAAAATTACGTCATAAAATATACATGGAAAATACATTTACAAAATTAGTACATAATTACAAATTCAGGTCCAAAATGTTTGTACGCGTTTGTACGTGTAAGTGGCTACTAAAGCCAGCGCTGGCATTTGTTTACGTCCTTGATAAAACTAAAACATTACGTCTGAAATTATACATGCAAACATTATTAAGTCTTACTTACAGGTTGTGGCCCAACAACTGCTGCCTCTGGTTTTAAAGTTGGAACTGCTTCATGTTTTAGTAACAGTTTCTTGTTGAATCCGGCATTTAATTCGTGGAGATTCTGGAAGCTGTCTTCCGTAAAATGCGCAGCACAGAGAGCTATTACGATTGACATTTTCAGGAACATAATCAAACATAAATTTTAGCCATTGTTGACGAACTACAGCGTCCGTATGAAGCCCGAACACAGAAGACCTGTCAGCTGGGTGAAAATAACACACTTTCGACGGCATGGCTACAGCTCTCCACTATAACTCTTCCTCTTCGACAAAGCCGCAGAAATATGGCCATGCCCCCTTTTTTGCATGGGTTAGTTACGTATAAAACCCGGGAAGTATCTCGTTGTAGTCCCAATCGAGTCGTTTTTGTAGGCATTAAACTTCCTGATTTTTAAAAGACGATATCTCTGCTTACGTTGAACTTTCAGCGCAGCAACTTTGCAGATATTGTTCATGCACCAACAGCAACATTACACACTATTTAAAATGAAAAAAGTGAAATCACAATCAACCACCCCTTTAAGGTGGTTTTTCATTCAAATAAATGTATAATCATTGGAAACTTATTTATTCATGATCTGATTTCTATTAATTGGGATAGATATCATTTAATTCCTAATGTCTAATTATTATAAAGAATGTCTTTCTTTTCATTATAAAAATCCTAAACAATTTTGGAATAAAATTAAAAACATTATTAGTACATCAAATAAACATTCAATTAATCAAATTAGAGTTGATAATACTACATGACTCTTTATCGATTGCTCAAGAATTTAATCAGCATTTTTCTTCAGTCTGGTCTACTTAATATCTGCTTCTTACTTGAATACTTATACTTTTAATGAGACTGCATCTGGTAATAGTTTATTTTCATTTTGGAAGATTGTACCAACTGATGTTCATAATGCCATTGATGAATTAAAGGGGACTAGTGGTGCTGGACTAGATGGTATTGAAAATAGGTATCTTAAATTATCTTCTCGTATACATATCCTTGCTGATTTATTTAATCTTTCATTGTCTACATGTTGCCTGTGATCTGGAAATGTGCACGCATTATTCCACTTCATAAGGGAGGTGATATACCTGATCTCAATAATTATAGACTAATATCTATTCTATGTTCTATATCCAAAGTTTTTGAAAAATTAATTTATAAACAACTTTCAAATTATTTATGTATTAATAATATTCTATCATCATCTCAATATGGCTTTAGGTCTAATCATTCTACAACTACTGCATTACTTAAGTTGACTAATGATGTGTTTTCAGCTTCAGATAATGGCAAGCTCACTGGTGCTATTTTTCTTGATTTAACTAAAGCTTTTGATTTGGTTGATCGTTATTTGCTTTTAGATAAACTTCATGCTATTGTTTTTTCTGAAAATACAGTTTTGTGGTTTAATTCATATCTGCATAACAGAAAACAGTGTGTTGTCCTAAATGGGAATAAATCTGATCTTCTGATTCAACAAAGAGGTGTGCCTCAAGGTTCAATTCTGGGACCACTTCTTTTTCTATTTATGTAAATAATCTACCATTACCTCTCAAAAACTGTCAGGTTCAACTTTATGCGGATGATACTGTCATATACATCTAATTCAAATTCAAATTCAGTTATCTCTTCAATCAGATTTTAATACTTTACAAGATTGGCTTCTGGCTAACAAATTAGTGCCTAATAAAACCAAGTCATATACTATGATTTTTGGTTCTAGACAGAAACTTAATTCCTTTGCATAGAGGTGATACTATTAAATATCTTGGTGAATGGCTTGATTCTAAACTTTCTTTTAAACCACACATTAATCATGTTTTACGCAAAGTCAACATTGGAATGAGTATCTTGCATCGATCTCGAAATTGTTTTTCTTATAGTGTTTGTAAGAAACTTGTTTCTCAATTAATATTTCCGTCTTTTGATTATTGTGATGTGGTTTATCAAACGGCATTAAATTCTGATCTTGCCTCGCTTAATACAATATATAATCGAATTTGCAGATTTGTTTTAGGATGTTCTTTTTACACACATCACTGTACAATGTATGATGCACTCCAGTGGTCATCTTTGTGTGTGAGAAGGCACATTCATTGGCTTCAATTTATATTTAAATGTATTTATTTTAATTGTTCTAGTTATCTACAACAATACTTTGTACCCTTTTCTTCAAACCACCAAGTTAGGCATTCTGTCCAGACATATTTTCTTGTTCCTCGTGCAGAAAAAAAAAAAACAATTGGCAAAAGAGCATTTATGTTTAAAGCTCCAATAAACTGGAATAATTTAACTGCAGACATCAGATCCATTACATCATTTCGGTTGTTTAAACAATCTTTATCATCTTATTTTAAGGTGGACTGCATAGGTTATCATTGAAACTGTCACGTTGTTGTTGTTATGTTTACTGTTGTTTATATTTATATTTATTTATATTTGTGATTGATGTTGATTTAAAATTGTATTTTCTGATCAGTATTTATTTTATGTGTATATTATTGTTTATTCCGGTATCTTGGTGGTGTAATTTATTTATATTTGTGATTGATGTTGATTTAAAATTGTATTTTCTGATCAGTATTTATTTTATGTGTATATTATTGTTTATTCCGGTATCTTGGTGGTGTAATTTTATTTTATTTTATAATTTTTGTTGTTTGCTTGTTTGTTGATGTACTGTTAATTGTAATTTTGTTATGTTTTTATTTTTATGTTGTAATTGTGTTAAATGGTACGTAAGTGTAGGGGGGTTTCTGGGGTTTCTCTTCTCACAGGACAGCATCAGATAACTGAGTGTCACCTCTCCTTCACAGGACGACGGGGACTAGACGAAGGACCAGAACCCTCTCGTGGCGTCCAACGAACAATATACAATAGGCAGAAGGCGATGACCGTTCAGATGAAATGCAGTAGCAGTAGGTGGACTACAGGTGGGTAGCAGCAGACAATGGGCTCTCTTTTCACAGGACAGCATCAGATAACTGAGTGTCACCTCCCTTTCGCAGGACAGCAGCAGTATGCGGCAGCAGATAACAGGTTCTCTATGTTCACAGAACAGCAATGGTGAGTACAGAATCCAACAGTTAATAACTGAGTCTTCTTACCACAGGGCAGCAATGGCAGCATGCAGAGGCAGATAACAGGTTCTCTATGTTCACAGAACAGCAATGGTGAGTACAGAATCCAGCAGTTATTAACTGAGTCTTCTTACCACAGGGCAGCAATGGCAGAATGCAATGGCGGATAACAGGTTCTCTACGTTCACAGAACAGCAATGGTGAGTACAGAATCCAGCAGTTAATAACTGAGTCTTCTTACCACAGGGCAGCAATGGCAGATTGCAGTGGCGGATAACAGGTTCTCTACGTTCACAGAACAGCAATAGTGAGTACAGAATCCAGCAGTTAATAACTGAGTCTTCTCACCACAGGGCAGCAGTGGCAACATGCAGCGGCAGATAACAAGTTCTCTATGTTCACAGAACAGCAATAGTGAGTACAGAATCCAGCAGTTAATAACTGAGTCTTCTTACCACAGGGCAGCAATGGCAGAATGCAATGGCGGATAACAGGTTCTCTACGTTCACAGAACAGCAATGGTGAGTACAGAATCCAGCAGTTAATAACTGAGTCTTCTTACCACAGGGCAGCAGGCAGAATGCAGTGGCGGATAACAGGTTCTCTACGTTCACATTAATTCTTGGTACCCCACCGGACTAGACGATCTCCGACTAAGCTTTCAGAGTGCTGGTAACATCAAACTTTCCCATACTCGTGCATGCATCAAACCACTTTAAATCCTCACACGTGCTCACTTCAATCGTCAAACACTGCAGTGACACACCGCTTAACAGTGAAAAGTGTACCTTCACTTCAGCTCGTCAGGGCCGGCCAATCCACTATGATGATACTTTCAAAGGGAGACGCCACATTGTTGTTCGACCAACAATCTGTAATTCAGAACACACTCGTTTCCCTCGCCACACCAACCGTCTTTACTTCTGCTGCTGTCCCGCCGCCTCTGCCTCTCGTCTTCCTGTAACCTCAACTTTAATCAGGAAACTTTAAATCATAAACTTTAATCAGGATCGCTCTGCTTGCCTGCACACGCGCGCCCTGTCTCTTCAAACGGCCGCTTTTTTAAATCACCCGTTCCCAACACACGCTCCAATAGCTGCTTGATTATCCACTGCAGCTGTTACTCATCAACATAGGCGGCCATTACAGGCCGCCGGAACCGGCCTGTTGTCCCACCGGAAATGTTTCCCCAGGGGAACTCATTCTCTATTCGAAGTTCCCATTCGTCACCCGGTGACATCAGGACCCACTCGAAAACGAGATGATAAATCTCAAGGGGTTAATCCTTCTAATAATAATAAATAGAACATTCAATTACTTACGGTCATATCTATTTATTTGTTACAGCCATTTTCACAACATCTGTAGGTATAGGTGCTAGCACTGTTAATGTCATGAATCAAACTTGGATGTGCAAAAAGTTCTATAGACCTTATGTGCCAGAGAAACAAGCCTTCAGCCATCTTTAGGGTTTGTCGATGAACTTCAGTTTCTGTGGTAGCTCTGCATATTTCTATGGCATCGCTGTCGAAGAGTAATTAGCTGGTGAAGTGGATTTACTTATTGTAGAGTTAATGAAAGTTATCATGAGCATTGTAATGTTTGAAGCAGATGTCATAACAAATGGCAGTAAAAGATGGCCAGGAAGATATTAAAATGAGCGGTTCATTCATAAATCCATAAAATCTTACCTTCATGCTGTGGAAATACTAACCGGAAGACAGAACACAACGAGAGGTGCTGAAATGGGGAGGGGCTACATAAGGTCTATCCACCTTATTTTGCAACACGGAAGTAAATACGATGACGTACTTCCTCATAATGTGTTATGCTTTTACACGTTTCGCTAGCCGGTAGGTAAGAAGCCATGTTGTGGGAGTTTGCACAAAACACTATTAAACACTGTGATGGTTAATATTTATCAGCCCGTGGTGTATAACACAGTGGGGGGATGAAATGAAGAAGTGGCCTGACATCTTATGAGAACATTTTCGATTATTTTGTGTTGTGACAGGAGTAAAAGTTAGACGGGTCTTTGATGCGCGTCTCAGCAGCTTGTTTAACAAATGCCATCTCTGCATATGCTGTGAGTTTGGGTTGCTTACGACATTCTTATGGCAACGCAATGTGCGCCATTTCACCAGATTTGTAATGTAAATCATCTATAAACCTACCCTAACACAGGAGAATACTTAAATACGTTTCTAAATATACACACTGTTTATTCATCGCGACTTCAAAATAAAAGTTTAAACCCTCATGAGTTTGTGTTTTGATGTCCACATGTTATTGTTCAATAAATGACAGTGGCTGTAATGTTTCTCTCGTAAAGAAGTGACCAAATATTAAAGGGATGATCTTCCGTCCGTGGGTCTGCCATTAACGAAATGGAAAGAGCAAACATACAAGATTTTTTGCGGTTTCTCACAAATGTGTTGCTCCATTTTACATGCACCATTTCACATGTACTGCATCGTGTCATACATTAAAAATATGCGTGCAAAGAACTCCAAATGACAATTGAACAGTTAATGCAGTGGTTCTCAACTCTGCACATTTTATGGGTGTTTCTCAATATGCGTTCTTCAGCGATCTTGCGTCCTTGTGTTCTCGTTTTACGTCATCATTAACCGTCGAAGTTCAGACCCAATTCTCAAGAACGCAAGTACAGAGGACGCATGAAAGAACCCGGATGTGTTCTTGATACCGAGGATGCATCGAATGCAGACTTGAGCTAGTACTCGCCTGGTGTCCCAGAAGTCATTGCGGCCGGTTCGGAGTTCGTTCTTCCAAGGAAGCTTGGCAAGACCGGTCTCCACGAGAACACAAGTCCGTTCTCTGCGTTCTTGGAATTGAGAAACAGCCTATGTCTCCCTTATTTAACACACCTGAACCAGATCATCAGCTCGTTAGGAGAGACTCCATGAACTGAACTGAGTGTGTCAGATAAGAGAGACATACAAAATGTGCAGAGCAGCGGGTCCCGAGGACTGGAATTGAGAACCACTGCGTTAATGCAACAGATACACTGTTATATATTTGACTAAAACATAAAAATAACAATCGTATTGCCTGCGTGTTCACACATTACAATAATGCTTTTAACCAAAGCCGACGAGCTTCCTGCAGCGTGCAGCTCATAGGGTGCCCCACATCCACATTCAGTTCTGGTGCGTGGATTATGGTCAAAACAAATATCTTGCAGGTATTTTTTACACTTGAACCAGCTATTATTGCTCAGCCTAACTGTGGAAAGGACGGCAGTCTTTTAAAAGTTAGCTAGCCAGTCAAAACTACACAGTCGACGCAAAACTATGGGTTCACAATACAACTACAATTAGCGGAAGTGGCTTATCACATTAGCAATAAAGCTTAGCAAACCGGAAATCTAACACATTATATAAAAAAAATGGGCCCACTCTTGCGTTAAAAATACAGTGAATAGGAGTATGTGAGTAGGTGGGGCGCTTTTGTCTGAGTTTTGTACTTTTATAACAGAGAATTCAGCAAATTCAAACGCTTCTCACTGAATATCACAGTGCTGTCATGGTGTCTGTCGTGTGATTGAGGTGTGAGCTAGAGCTGTGCTATGCACTGGTCCGAGCTGATAAATGGTCTGTGCGGCGAACTGTTGCCAGATTGGAAATGTCCAAGTATCGTGCCAGAAGCTCAAAATTATTGAATTTGGAAGAAAATTATCGTTCCCTTTCAGTCGCTCATGTTCGACGTAACGTCGGGGTGACAACGTAATTGGGATCACTTCAGGGAGCCCTATCATCTTCGAGTGTCTACAGAACGAGCCAATGAAAGTTGGCGTGTGTGAATCGCGTCACGCGCCCCGCCCCACAGTGCGGGTATAAACGAAGCGGGCGCATGCACACACTGTCTTTCCCTTTGGAGTCAAGCTTTCTGTTTGACTTCAGAATTCTACAAGACCCTAATAGCGTTGAAGACTCTGTTTCCAGTGTTGGTATGATGCCGCGATCAGCGAGTGGCTACGAGCTTAAGCTCACACAACTGCTGTTTTCACAGCAAGCATATTTCTGTGTCGGTATCAGTGGGCGTTTCCCTGATAGTGTTTACACTGGTCTACTGCTGTACACTGCGGCCATTCCCATGGACATGCACGAGGGTGGTGCTGACCCAGAGCTCCGTGCGACAACTGACCTCGCCCTCTGGGCGACGAAAAAAACCGCACCTTCCATCGGTCAGGCGATGTCCACCTTGGTGGTCCAGGAGCGCCACCTTTGGCTCAACCTGGCCGATATGAGGGACACCGATAAATATCGGATCCTGGATGCCCCTCTGTCCCAGGTTGGGTTATTTGGCGACGCGGTCGAGAGCTTTGCCCAGCAGTTCTCGGTCGTCCAGAAGCAGACGGAGGCAATCCGACACATCCTGCCCCGGCAGACCGGCTCATCCGTACTATCAGACTCGGCTATGCGATTCAGTTCGCCCGGCGTCCCCCAGCATTCCCAGCTGTGCTCAGGGCAGAGATCGCAGTCCTACTGGCGAAGGACGCGATCGAGCCGGTCCCTCCAGCCAATATGAAGACCGGCTTCTAGAGCCCGTACTTCATTGTACCCAAGAAAGGCGGTGGGTTACAACCAATCTTGGACCTATGTGTCCTTAACCGGTCCCTTCACAGGCTGCCGTTCAAGATGCTTATGCAGAAACGCATTTTCAAATGCATCCGTCCCCAAAATTGGTTTGCAGCGATCGACCTGAAGGACGCGTACTTTCATGTCTCGATTCTCCCTCGACACAGACCGTTTCTTCACTTTGCGTTCGAGGAACGGGCATATCAGTACAAAGTCTTAACCTTCAGGCTGGCCCTGTCACCCCGTGTCTTCACGAAAGTCGCAGAGGCGGCCATTGCTCCCATGGAGGGACAGAAGGGAAAGGCTGTCTCCAAGCAGAGGATGGCCCACTGGATAGTTGATGCCATCGCCTTGGCTTACAAAGCCCAAGGCATGCCCTGCCCGCCTGGGTTGAAAGCCCACTCCACTCGGGGTGTCGCTTCTTCTTGGGCACTGGCACACGGTGCCTCGCTGACAGACATCTGTAGAGCTGCGGGCTGGGCGACACCTAACACGTTCGCTAGATTTTATAGCCTACGTGTTGAGCCGATTTCTTCCTGTGTACTCGCTTCAACCAGCTGGTAACACCGAAGTTCCCGCTCTAGTGTCGGCTTGCTGCGCCACTCCCTTCCACTGGAATGGATATGAGCGCTTTCTTGCTCCAGTCGAGTTCCCCACCCAGGCGGACCCTGTAGAGTTCCTCCGCGCCCCTTCGGCAGTCGGACGCTGCGGAGCAGTAAACTTTAGTACACAACTAGTTTACAACTGTTTTCATTTGTACAGCAACTATACTACAAGGGAGCTTGTATACATCTATATTTACTGTAATAGTACAGAGTATAGAGTTTACTAGTTAAATACTTGTAGCACTTTCTTTTTAAAAGTAACAGTAAGCTGTACACAACTAGTTTACCACTACGTTTTTTTGTTTGTGCAGGTACCATACTACAAGTGAACTTGTATACAACTATACTTACTGTACTATAGTTTACTAGTTAAAAACTTGAAGCACATTTTTTTAGTTTATGAAAGTACACTTTGAAGTATTCTCTCAGTAAACTAAACTGCAAGGACTTGTAAGTTTTCTTTAGGTGAACTTAACATCACTGTACTATTTATATACTATTTTTGCACTTTAAGTATACTATGTTCCTATTTATTTATACATTTTTATACTTGAAATGTACCTTTAACTGTACTTTAAGTAGATTTGTAGTAAATTCTTATGTACACCACTACCAGTTGTCTACAGCTGTGTTGTAAGTAACACGGGGTCAGTTGTAACACTGTCTTTTTTATTTAAGTCAGAAAATAGCTGTGGTAATGTTATTACACTCAAGTAACTTTTTTTACGCCCACAGAAGAAGTGGCATGTGACTGTGAGCAACACTGTAGATTTTATGACCAAAAAATTTATTTTCAAAAACCTTTTGTATACTTAAGTGTAATTTATGTATATTTCTAAGAGGTACATAAAGTATACTTCTTAGAAGTACATAAAAAGTATACTAAAAGTATACTTATTTTTAGTTTAAAAGATGAATGACACACTTGAATAAACTTTTTTTTTTTTTTTTTTTTTGGAAGGGCGTATCTGAAACTCAGTAAACAGGGCAGGGAGGAGGCTTATAATCTGTCCAATTATTCTAGTGTTACACCCCGTTAATCGAAGTAACTGTCTGGAAACTTTTGCAATTCAGTACATGCTGTGTTAAGTTGCTGGGCAACATCATGACATTTCGTTTCAGCTCTCTGACGCAAAAGTGACGTTAATAAAGTAAGAATGAGTTTGCAATGGTATGTTTTGATGCGGAGGCTGAACCGATTTTACTGACTTCATGACAGCCCAGCGCGAGACGACTACTCTGACTGCTCGTGAGATAAACAAGAAAATTATTGGATTGATAATTTAATAAAAAGGTTGTGTGACCGCAAATGTTATAGGCTAGGCTGTGTAAACACTTTTTATTTCAGTATGTAATGCGTGAATATATAGCCTACTTAGGAAATTATGTGATCATTACAGTTTACCTGATCTTGATCACTGTCCTCCTTTATCACAATGGTGATTTTGTCGGAGGAAAAGGCAGCGAGGCAGTCCCGGAGACCACTGCAAGTGGGTTTCTACGAGATCATCAAGACAATAGGCAAAGGAAACTTTGCTGTGGTAAAACTAGCTAGACACGAAGTCACCAAAACAGAGGTAGGCCTATGTTGTGCTTTTTTTATTATTACTTAAAGTCGTTTCACCTGCAATGTACAAATATATTAGCGTAAATTAGGCGAAATATAAGGGAATTAGGCGAATTAATTAAGGCATTAATATATTGCTAATTTCATGTTAAAAAATCTTTTTCTTTTTCTTTTTTTCTACGCACCTCCTTCACTAAATATTCTCTGGTTGTATTTGAACAGGTTGCCATAAAAATCATTGATAAAACTCGACTGGATGAATCTGATTTAGAGAAGATTAACCGGGAAGTTAAAATCATGAAGCTTTTGCAGCACCCATACATAATCAAGCTTTACCAGGTGTGTGTGTGTGTGTGTGTGTGTGTGTGTGTGTGTGTGCTTTTGTGCTTGTGTTATTCAATAATTATGGTTGATTGATACCCATATATTATAGGCCTATATTCGTTTATTAGGCACATATAGTGTTTTGTATAGTCCTTTGTCAATAATAGTAATACTCTTAATGATCCATGTTCACTTGAAATAAGAGTTTAATATTTCATACTATGTCTTATATTGTCCTCCTATATCTCAACACTTGATATTCAATTCAATTCACATTTATTTGTATAGCGCTTTTCACAATACACATAATTTCAAAGCAGCTTTACAGAAAATGCATGAGTCCACATTACAATTTAGAGTGAACTGTTATTAAATGTCTGTCTTAGATGTCTAAGTTATATATTTCAGAAATGTACAACCAAATCACAGTTAGCTAAAAATGTATTTAAACAATGTAATAATTTAAGGCAGATACGATGAGCTCATAGCAAAATGAAGTAATGAATACTTGTTTGTTTGATATCAACTGATATCTACCAACTATAAGCTTTGATTTTTCACTTCATAAGTTTAAGATGGCTGAAAGCCAGTTTACAGTGAGTTTATTCTAATGCACCACGACTTTCCCATAGCTGCTACTTCCTCTCTTTACTGCTCTCTCAGGAGTATGTGGAAGGGGGGAAATAATGAGGGGGAAAGGTCATGATACAACTGCTTTCTCAATAATTATTTAATGTTGATGTTCCAAGTCCATATAGACGCATGACAAAACGGGGGGAAAACAATGAGCCATGAGTAGTATGTATAGGACGGCAAGTGTCAAAATGATTAATGACTTTGACCTTTGACCTTTTGACAGGTTGAACTTCCGGTGACCTTTAAGATTGATGGGTTGAACTTCCTTTATGAGGTCATGGGATTAACCTTTGCCCTATCGATCATGTGGTATGACAGTTGCTTTTGCCCCGGTGACCTAGCTAGTCCTAAATCATAGTTTTGACGGTTAGTTTTTGACCTTATTAACCTTTTTAGCCCTAAATCATAGTTTTGCCGGTTGTTTGAACTTTGTCCCAGTTATGTGTGTGCGTGTGTGGTTATATGGCTTGTGCCTGTGCCTGCAGTTATTTCATATATGTGACATTCAGTTATTTCACATTTTATATATAAAACATTCTATAATTTATATAACCTAAAACAATTAAAGGTTGAAAAAACATTTAGTTATTTCACATTCATATGTAAAACATCCTATCCTTTATATAATTTATATAATATAAATTATATAATAATTATCATGCCAAAGTTCTTTTTAAAAGTGTATAATATATCATCTAAAGCAATTTAACTAAGGTTGAAAACATTCTGCTCTTTTTTAAAATTATATAATGAAATACTTATAAAATCTACATAATGTTGCATATCACACTAGCAATAGTTTGAAAAAACATTCTGTTCTTTTAAAAGCTTACTAAAACCAATTGGTTTAGATGAATAAAATCATCTTACCTTATTTTAGAAAGTTGAAGTATACCATTGATGTCCACAAAAATGCAATGTATGAATGGATTCAAAATTGTTTTACACAACTGAATTCACATAGTCATTCCTGAATGACCTCACACTGTCTCAAAACATAAGGAGCGCGCGCGTGTCTGTGTGTCTGTGTGTCTATGCGCGCGTCCTCTTCCTGCGAGCTCTGACCCCCCTCCTTACAGTGTAACTGTCAAGTGAATCTCACACTAACAAAAGTTGAAAACATGCCTTTAAAAGTATAATATAAATATCTTATTGATCCAATTGTTTTAGTTTTAGATGAATAAAAAATGACTGAGTTCAAATTAACTCAATGTCCATACCATTCATGTCCACAAAAATAATTAAACTAAAGTTGAAAAACATACCTTTAAAAGTGTATAATATAAAATAAAATATCTTGCTAAAGTTGAAAAACATACCGTTCCTTAAAAGTATAATATAAATATCTTATTGATCCAACTATTTTAGTTTTAGATGAATAAAAAATGACTGAGTTAAAATTAACACATCAATGTCCATACCACTGATGCCCACAAAAATAATTAAACTAAAGTTGATAAACATACCTTTAAAACTGTATAAATGTAATGGTTATAAAATAATTTTACTAAGGTTGAAAAAATATTCAGTTCTTTTAAAAGAATATAACATAAAAAGCTTACTAAAACCAATTGTTTTAGTTAAAAGTAAATAAAATCATCTTACCTTATTTTAGAGAGAAAGTTGAAGAAGTGGCTCCTAACACATCATTGTCCATTGATGTCCACAAAAAATGCAATGTATGAATGGATTCAAAATTGTTTTACACAACTGAATTCATATAGTCATTCCTGAATGTCTCTCAAAGCACCGTCTCAAAACATAGGGAGGCGCGCGGTATGTGTGTCAAAAAGTAAAACACACGTGTGTGTGTGTGTGTGTGTGTGTGTGTGTGTGTGTGTGTGTGTGTGTGTGTGTGTGTGTGTGTGTGTGTGTGTGTGTGTGTGTGTGTGTGCGCGCCCCTTCACATGTGAGCTTTGACCCCTCTCCTTCGCATACCAGAGCACAGTGAAAGTGAGGAAGGGGTTTCCTAATATCACACTCACAAAAGTTGAAAAACATACTGTTCCTTAAAAGTGTATAAATAAAATGGTTATATAAATATACTGAAACCAATTATTTTAGATGAATAAATAAAATTCATTTTACATGTTTAGAGTTACAACTCTTGAACTTACATGTTCAAGAAGCTGTTGAGAGCTATAAATCACAGAGTGGTTCTCTCTCACACCAGCGTCTCTGACTCAGAGGGGTGTATTCAGTGATGGGATGAGACATTTTGAATGGTGTGTTAAACTTATAATCCTAAATGTTTAAATGACATCTTTTAAAAATAAAAGATGTTTTAAATAAATTATTAAAAGTCTTAATAAAAACAAATATTTTACAACGATGGTCTGTGGAAAAATTTGACTTGAACAAAGTATTTTTATTTATTTATCATGGGTATGTCAAATCACTTGAAAATTGAAGCGTCACAAGTCATCTCACGCCTGTGAAATATTCAGTAATTTCTTAAGTTGTATCTGTGAGAAAATGACAACCACATAGGCCTATCTTCAGAGAGAGCAACCATGAAAACATTTAGAAACTGGGAATCTTCCAGAAATAAGGTCCTTCCGATCAGCGCTGAGAAAGAAGTTACTGGACAATAATGATAGCTTCAGAATATCGGATGACAGATGAGTCTCTGTGCATCGTGTCAGAGCGTATGTCATGTTAGTCTGCTAACGCCTTTACAGAGCCAAAAGTTTTGTACACACAAAATTTATTTAAAAGCATAACCTTAAAAGTTTAAATCAAATCTTTAAAGTTTTATTAAAATCATATCTTCTATTTATCTTCTTAGAAGATTTATGTATTATTGTTACTAAACAGCGTCTGTTCAAAAACTTTAGATTGTTGAAAAACTGTGCTTAGATCATAGATCTTTTGTCCATACAACATGTTTGTCACAATGTTTTGTTGTTGTATTGTTTTTAAGAAATCCGAGGACTTCACATTGCTCTTATTTAGTCAAAGTTGTATCATTTGGAAAATCAAAGTAAAAATCATACATCGTCTTAATTCAGAGTATAAGTATAAGATCGTATAAGATCATTTTTACTTGTATCTCCCGAACTACCCTTAATCAGTGCGGAAACACACAAGGTGAAACCCTTTACTGAGAATATACTATCGGTTATCTACTCAAAATATATGTAGAAGTTTCAAATGTTAGCATTTGTTGATGGTGGTCGCATGAACAGACTTTGGGGAGATCTATAGCAGACCTATATAGCAGTCCCAAAAGAATTTCTCCCATCTAGCGATTCTTCCATCCACTCGCTTTTTGCAACTTTGGTAAATGTGCCAAGAAGCTATGACAACATGTCTTCCAATAGCACATCATCGAGTTTAACTATACATGTTCTACCGTTATGCTGCCTATATAATGATTTACACAACCAAGCTCGTCATTTAGACCGTGCCTTTGACTTACCCGTCGAGAAGAACGCAGGCAACTTCCCTTTCAAAGTGTTTCCACCTGGGAAAAGCTATCCCGATATTTATTTACATACCGATCAATAAAATTTTTGCTTTTGGGCGACGAGGATTCCTTCTCCTGCATAACTTTGATCCTGCATAATAATTTATCGTGCAGTGCGGCCTTTCAAATGTGCCTGGGGCAGTATTTTCAAATTTTCATCCAGGCTGCCCCGGGTTCGACTCCCGGTATGGGAAGACAATTTTTTTACATCGCCAACAAAATTCAAGTTATTCAAGTTCATCAATAATCATTTTTAGTTATGCATAGTCTTAGAGGCCTACACGAACTGCAGAAACAAGCAGTTTCTTGAAGATTCGGTACTGAATCATTTTCACAAATACAATTATATTGAATTCAGAAAATTTCACTATGGAATATTTACTTTATCTATCATAATTTCAATTTAGTACGTCATCATTTAAACTTTTCATCTCATAATTATGACGCATAGTCATAATTTTTATTTCAACTTTTTAATTCAGAATTACAATTTTTGTCAATTACGCCTTTTTAATGTAATAATTCAAACCTTTTTAAGTCATCATTTGGTTGTTGACTATAGTAGTGCTGATGATGAAATGTGTCGAGTTAGGCTAGCGCTTTTTGTACCTCTCTGGTCTTTTTCAAGATGGCGGAACGACACGGAAGCTTCCTTGGACATACCCGCCCCATGTAAATAAAGATAAGAAATGATCTGATATTAAGAAAGATCATTTTACACCCGTGAGGACATATTTTATGAATACAGACAATGATTTTAGCTAATAAAATACAATTTTTCAACCCGAGCGAATCTACACACGAGAGGCCTTCAGAAGTCATAACTTCAGCGGCTTAGGCCCATTGGTGTAGGTATTTGTAAAAATCAAATACTCTATTACACTTTTTAAAGTTAGAATAAAAAGACCTGTAGTGTTGTCTGACACAAGGCCATTAACTTGTTTTATAAATGTACTTTGCTTATTTCTACAAATATCAACCTGATAAATGAAAATCAGAAAAAAGAAAAAACAGTGTTTTAAAATACAACTAAACCATGATAATGTTTAGTTTAGATGTTGATGACTCAGGCATAGTGCAGATTTCTCTAACATCTCACTCACAACGCACAACGTTGTAAATAAACATTTTCAAACTGTAATTATACCATATTTTATTCATATTATGTTGATTTTAAGCTTTTGTTATTAACTAATACCTACTAACATCCGGCACAAAATGAAAGAGATGAATTATTTGAAAAAAGGAATATTCACAATCTACAGTTAGATTTTCTCCTACTTAGTATCTGTGGGTGTATTTTTACACACTCTTGTAAAGACTATGGACTAACTTTAAAACAATCTTTATACAGGAATGAAACGTGTCCATGTAAGATTCAAAAGACCAAATCACTAAGAAAAGAGCCGTTTATAATAAATACACAAAAGGTTCCAAATGATGATGGTTTTATTACTCCGCTAGATTTAGTCATCTTGTTCAGATAGTAGGCGACACTGTTTCACATGTTGTATGTTGGACCGTATGTGTTTTAGATGAAAACGTTTCTTTGAGAGCCGTCTATAGAAATAAATGACGCTTAAGAATTTAAGCGATAGTCTTTCTGTTTGACTAAATTGATATCAATCACACAAATACGAATCACACAAAAGTACATGCTGTTTTACACTTAAACTATTGCACCGAGAGAGGCATATTCATCAAAGTTCCACACTTTGGTAAAACCTGCAGATAAAATTGCACGAATAGTAAATTCTAATTCTTCATCACCATGAGCCATTTAAAAACATACACAGAAAAAGCCACTATAGTGATCAGTTTTGACTTTTGGGGGTTTTGTCATACACATTTTTTGCTTCTTTTTGTTTTTGTACAGTTTGCAAAAAGTATATAGTCTCAGAGCGTGGTCAAACATGTTCATATAGGAATGTATCCTATAATTTATCGGTCCTTCTAGTATGAGAGTGTTTAGTATGAGAGTGAATCTTTCTGCTATGTCTACGAAACATCGACGTGAAAGATGAGTATTGCTGTTTTTTCTGTTACCTACTACAGTTTAAACTCGTCTAACTATTACACTTATTTTGTTATTATACACAGTTAAGCTAATGAATTACGGTTGATAAGTGTTATATTCATGTGAAAGGGGGGATGATTCATTTTTTATTCCGTCCACACCAGAGTTTTAGGCATCCGTCTTTTAGGCCCGATCCAGAAAACAGACGTTGTGTCTTAATAATTGCTCTTCTTTTTATGATCTTCTTTTTATTCTGCATAATGCTGAAATATTTTAACCTATCGTCAATTTCAAGCGTTAGATAAATCGTCTAACTATTATATCTTGTTTATACCTGGATTCTTGTTTAACAGCGCTTTTGTTCTCGGCCTCATCAAAGTTCACATAGTTTTCACCGACTCTGAAACAAGACCAAATATTAGTTGCTCTTATTTAATTTTGGTTACATTGTTTTTATGCATCATGTTAAATGTAAATTTTATGATAGGAAAGTACGGACAGCGCCTTTGACCAATCCTCTACATATGGGGCACTTGCTCAGAGAAGGCGCACATTCTTTGCACACAACTAGGTGACCACAGGGGATGAAGACAATGTTCACTTCCTTATCCATGCAAACTTTGCAGATGCGCTCCTCTTGAAGTCTTCTTAACTGTTCCTCCATAGGCAAGTCTGAAAGATCTTGACTCGGTGATGCAGCTTCATTTGTCTGGGCCGTCAGGCCACACTCAAATTCCATCTCTAAAGCAGACGTCACCACAGGATTGTTCTCTTGTTCTCTCACAAATTCTCTCGAGTTGCTGTCTCCATTAGTCAATAGCCGCTCAAATAGTCTTGGAAATCTTGCTTGAATCTGATGGACAAACTCTTGGCCCTTTTCTTGCAGCAGGTATTCACATCTTGGAAACCACTTGGCATGTTCTACCCATGGATCATCACCAGACTCCCAACATCTGAGTCCACCATCGCAACAAAAGCACTTCACATCATCATTACGACCAACATAGTAAAAACCAGCCTTAGCCAATTGGTCTGGTCGAACAGTTATTCTTGAGGGCCAGTAGACAAATGTGAGCAACCGGTCTTCACACTGTTGCATTGCCGATCCATTGGAAAGGATAGATAAAGGTACATTATCTGCACGGTCATCTCGAACGAAGCGGCAGTGGGGGTAATGCCTCTGGTGTTCTGATACTGCCAGATCTCCCGGTTCCCAGTTGCTAAGCTGGCCTCCACAACTGAAGCAAGCCACTCTGTCGCCCTGGCCAAGGTAGTAGAAACCACTTTTGGCAAGCTCGGCCGGAGCTACTGGTGCAAGAGTCCAATTCTGAAAGGTGTCAAGGCGTTCCTGTTCCCGACGCATGTCAGGATTCTGACAAGCCGGAGGGCGCTGGTGAGACATATCCAGGTTTAAGTAACCCACCCGCTCCTCCATTTGGCCTGAAACGAATGCCGTGGTGGTCGATGTTACGGGTGTTGCAGGGGCGGGAAGCTGTAGCATGGCTTACTTTGAGAAGCGGGGAAAAGGCACTTTTGATGAAGACATAAAAATGGGACCACAGGGCGTGTCCACTCAAGCCCTTCTCTCTGCTGGACTAGTGTCTAGTCGTCCATGACAGAGCACATCATCTTATTAAAAAATGTAATGAGAACAAAGAACAACACCACAAAATGTCCTTTCTTCTGTACACGGCGGGCAAATTAGTTGTATCATTTGATATGATACAACTGTATTGCCGCCTCGGAAATACGGTAATTAAAATGCAGAAAACAAATATTGAATCTTTTAAATCATGTATTATTTTTAATTATTCTAAATATTATTATTATAATACTATTTTTATGAGCTCAGACATTTTTTAACCAGAAATTTTTATTTCAACATTATACTTTCATACATTGAAGAAGAAATTTGAGTGAAAGACATTTACAGATGGTCTAACCAGAATAGAAAATCTCTGCAGGCTATCATGTTTTGCTCCAGGGTATAGTTGACCAGACTTTCAACTAATTCACCAACGTCAGTTTTTGCATTTTTTGACACCAGTGACACACAGAGATCCGTTACAAATGTCCATATAGCGAGTATCTCTGTGAATTGGAATTCGTCACTACATTCACGCAACACATCCAGAACTTTTCTGAGGATTACGCCGATCGGCTCTTTGCCGTTAAAAAACATGGGTGTTACATCAGGCCATGGCTTTGTCAAGCCTCTTACGACGTCCATTTCATTTTTGAGATTTGTCACACGTTTGGTATCCTGCGCACAATCTTTTTTCATATCACACGCAGCGTCGATGATCCTGTGCATCAAGCCAACCATTTGGCCTCTAAAATGATCTTTAAACATAGAGTCCAGCGCAGCTCTTAAACGACACTCTTTGCCCATGGCACACTCACACACCGGAGGATAATTGTACCCCGTATCGCCAGAACTGGACGGGGAGTCGTTCTCCATCAGGTTTTGCGTCGCCATTTTTTCAGCTTTTCGACGAGTCTCCTGAATCTCCTGGAATGTTCCTGGAATCTCCCTTGCGGTGCAATCGTGCGTTAATGCTCGGAAGTTTGTGGGTCAGAAGTTTGCGTCAGGCTCAGACAAACAGGACTTTCAACTTTTGTTGCAGTGGCGCAGCAGTCCGAGGCTAGTAGAGCTAGAGTAGAGCGTGCAATGTTCTGAAATATTTATCAGGCTGGGGTCCACCCACCCCGCTGGAGGGGCTGAATAGGGGTTGTCATCAGGAAAGCCATAAATAACTAGGTCCTGCATAAACAACAAGTCCTGGGTCCAAGTCCTATCCAAGTCCTCCAGAGAGAAGAATAGAATAGAAGAATAGAATAGAATCGGGCATTTATATAGCGCTTTCATATGTACTACTGTACACCCAAAGCGCTTTACAATCATATCAGGGGATCTCTCCTCAACCACCTCCAGTGTGCAGCATCCACTTGGATGATGCGACGGCAGCCACAGTACAACGGCGCCAGTGCGCTCACCACACACCGGATATAGGTGGAGAGAGGAGGGAGAGTGATAGAGCCAATTCAATGTAAGGGGATTATTAGGAGAGAAGTTTATTATTTTCACTCAATCCAGTTACAAAATCTGATTAAACATTACATGGGTGAATTGTTCAACATAAGTTCTGTAACACACATTTAGAAAGTAGGATGTATTTCATTTTAGTTTTTCTTCAAACAATGAGACAAAAGTAGCTTTGTATGCACAGATTTTGAGAAAGAGACATCCTTGTCTTTATTTTTAAAAACATAGAACCAGAGAACAGAGAACCTTGTGCGGCATATCCGCATAAAGGGTTAACATATACATTTTAGCATTATTTAAAAACTAGGATGATATAATAATATAATGTAAATGTCTCACGTGAAGATTTTATCAAATCAAGCCAATTCATGCGAATACTGTCGTATATGACCAAAGAGATATATAACAAATATGATATCCGGGGGGAAAGTGTAAAGAAAACGCCATACAAAACATTACATTCACACTCGGCAATTCGATAAGTGTTAAAAGTGTAAGGAAAATAGACAGGCTACAATAGATTGAGAATGGTGATGTTAAAAATTGTTAAACAGGGTGTTTCAGAAGAAATGCAAAGATGTGCTTTTTACGAACGCCCGCTCTACACGTGACGTCACATCTCCGCGTTGCTGTTTTGGCACGCTTTATGGAAGTTTGAATCGTTCAGTCATACACACAAGTGCAGCGATGGAGCGCGTGAACACGAGCAGTGTGAGAGGATTCCTGAGATCTTGCGACGATCTGACTGAGAAAATTCGCTGTTTAATACAGAAGAAACTCATCAAGAAGTACTTGAGCAGGTAATATTATGCGCTTACGATGCAATGTGTGGGAGTGACGCAGTATCCAGAGGTTGAATTGTAAAAAAACTAAAAAACCTATTTTATGCGTGGATTAAAGAATAGAATAAAAACAAATAGGCATTTATTGAAGACATATTTTTTATATCATTGTAGAATGTATTTCTCTCTCACTAGCCTATGGACAAACAATCCCATGCATGCCAAACTATCATTTGGCATAACTAATCATTATCAACATATTTTTTGATAAAAGAGTTCCAAATGATAATTTTAAGCGCTCCAAAGTTCACTTTGTCCACAAAAAGGAACTTAGCCTTAATTTACTGAAGGCTATGGATGTTAGGTAAATATGTTTATTAAATTGTACACATTCATTCATGTACACGTTATGTGTTTCTTCTCCTCTCACATTAAATCACAATTTAGAAAAAAAAGAAATTAGAAAAAAGTTGATTAGTTTGATTATTTTTGTCATTGTTTAACATTTCTCAAAACATTTCTGTCAAATATGAAATGTTTAGTTTAGCTACTTGCACCTTATCTCACACTTTAACCGTTATCAGCTATTATCAGATAGTATTGGCCTAACATAGACTATTGTTTTAACTCTGGTTTAACTTGCTGTGCGTCTGTTCACCGGCCATCATGTGCTCTAACACTGCAGCATCAGCCGCTTCATTGACTTTGAACTGGTGTATGAATGTGTTTATTTTATGTTAACTTTATTTTTGCTATTGTACATACATTTTATTCTTCTAACTGTTTGTCTTTGGTTAACACAGTTGGAGAAGAACAACAGGGAGGTTGGAAGACACAGTAGAGGAACTACAGAATAAATATGGAGCGAAAACAGCATTAAAAAGGATCAAGTCCATAGTGAAAAAAATCAGAAAAAAGAATATCAAACGTAGGAAAAGATTTATAATTTACTTTGTTAGTAGTCAATATAGTTCTCAATCTTCAATAAGCTTTACTATAATGTTTACATGGTTTTGGTTGTGTATTTAATTGTTAATTTTTTAACAGATGGTGACATTCAAACGCTGAGCGTTCAAACACATTCTGGAAACATGACAAATCAACAGCCTAACAACCTTCCACAACGACGGCATAATAATACTACATCATTCGGACAGCCATTAATTCAGAACCCTAATCAGCTTAACTTCACAATTGCCCAGAAGAATGGTGGGACAATAGTTACTACAATTATGGTAGAAAACACAATATATGGTGATGTTAACATCGGTGCGGTGAGTGTCTGATAATTTAAGAAACAGTTGCTTAGTTAAGAAATGATGTGTATGTGTTTTTTCACAAATTTTGTTTTGTTTTTTAAAGTTAGTCCATAGTCTTTACAAGAGTGTGTAAAAATACACCCACAGATACTAAGTAGGAGAAAATCTAACTGTAGATTGTGAATATTCCTTTTTTCAAATAATTCATCTCTTTCATTTTGTGCCGGATGTTAAAAGATAAAGGTATTAGTTAATAACAAAAACTTTAAATCAACATAATATTAATAAAATATGGTTAAATTACAGTTTGAAAATGTTTATTTACAACGTTTTGCGTTGTGAGTGAGATGTTAGAGAAATCTGCACTATGCCTGAGTCATCAACATCTAAACTAAACATTATCATGGTTTAGTTGTATTTTAAAACACTGTTTTTTCTTTTTTCTGATTTTCATTTATCAGGTTGATATTTGTAGAAATAAGCAAAGTACATTTATAAAACAAGTTAATGGCCTTGTGTCAGACAACACTACAGGTCTTTTTATTCTAACTTTAAAAAGTGTAATAGAGTATTTGATTTTTACAAATACCTACACCAATGGGCCTAAGCCGCTGAAGTTATGACTTCTGAAGGCCTCTCGTGTGTAGATTCGCTCGGGTTGAAAAATTGTATTTTATTAGCTAAAATCATTGTCTGTATTCATAAAATATGTCCTCACGGGTGTAAAATGATCTTTCTTAATATCAGATCATTTCTTATCTTTATTTACATGGGGCGGGTATGTCCAAGGAAGCTTCCGTGTCGTTCCGCCATCTTGAAAAAGACCAGAGAGGTACAAAAAGCGCTAGCCTAACTCGACACATTTCATCATCAGCACTACTATAGTCAACAACCAAATGATGACTTAAAAAGGTTTGAATTATTACATTAAAAAGGCGTAATTGACAAAAATTGTAATTCTGAATTAAAAAGTTGAAATAAAAATTATGACTATGCGTCATAATTATGAGATGAAAAGTTTAAATGATGACGTACTAAATTGAAATTATGATAGATAAAGTAAATATTCCATAGTGAAATTTTCTGAATTCAATATAATTGTATTTGTGAAAATGATTCAGTACCGAATCTTCAAGAAACTGCTTGTTTCTGCAGTTCGTGTAGGCCTCTAAGACTATGCATAACTAAAAATGATTATTGATGAACTTGAATAACTTGAATTTTGTTGGCGATGTAAAAAAATTGTCTTCCCATACCGGGAGTCGAACCCGGGGCAGCCTGGATGAAAATGTGAAAATACTGCCCCTGGCACATTTGAAAGGCCGCACTGCACGATAAATTATTATGCAGGATCAAAGTTATGCAGGAGAAGGAATCCTCGTCGCCCAAAAGCAGAAATTTAATTGATCGGGATGTAAATAAATAAATTTCCCAGGTGGAAAGAGCTAATGAAGGAGAAAGACTTTGAAAGGGAAGTTGCCTGCTTTCTTCTCGACGGGTAAGTCAAAGTTACGGTCTAAATGACGAGCTTGGTTGTGTAAATCATTATATAGGCAGCATAACGGTAGAACATGTATAGTTAAACTCGATGATGTGCTATTGGAAGACATGTTGTCATAGCTTCTTGGCACATTTACCAAAGTTGCAAAAAGCGAGTGGATGGAAGAATCGCTAGATGGGAGAAATTCTTTTGGGACTGCTATATAGGTCTGCTATAGATCTCCCCAAAGTCTGTTCATGCGACCACCATCAACAAATGCTAACATTTGAAACTTCTACATATATTTTGAGTAGATAACCGATAGTATATTCTCAGTAAAGGGTTTCACCTTGTGTGTTTCCGCACTGATTAAGGGTAGTTCGGGAGATACAAGTAAAAATGATCTTATACGATCTTATACTTATACTCTGAATTAAGACGATGTATGATTTTTACTTTGATTTTCCAAATGATACAACTTTGACTAAATAAGAGCAATGTGAAGTCCTCGGATTTCTTAAAAACAATACAACAACAAAACATTGTGACAAACATGTTGTATGGACAAAAGATCTATGATCTAAGCACAGTTTTTCAACAATCTAAAGTTTTTGAACAGACGCTGTTTAGTAACAATAATACATAAATCTTCTAAGAAGATAAATAGAAGATATGATTTTAATAAAACTTTAAAGATTTGATTTAAACTTTTAAGGTTATGCTTTTAAATAAATTTTGTGTGTACAAAACTTTTGGCTCTGTAAAGGCGTTAGCAGACTAACATGACATACGCTCTGACACGATGCACAGAGACTCATCTGTCATCCGATATTCTGAAGCTATCATTATTGTCCAGTAACTTCTTTCTCAGCGCTGATCGGAAGGACCTTATTTCTGGAAGATTCCCAGTTTCTAAATGTTTTCATGGTTGCTCTCTCTGAAGATAGGCCTATGTGGTTGTCATTTTCTCACAGATACAACTTAAGAAATTACTGAATATTTCACAGGCGTGAGATGACTTGTGACGCTTCAATTTTCAAGTGATTTGACATACCCATGATAAATAAATAAAAATACTTTGTTCAAGTCAAATTTTTCCACAGACCATCGTTGTAAAATATTTGTTTTTATTAAGACTTTTAATAATTTATTTAAAACATCTTTTATTTTTAAAAGATGTCATTTAAACATTTAGGATTATAAGTTTAACACACCATTCAAAATGTCTCATCCCATCACTGAATACACCCCTCTGAGTCAGAGACGCTGGTGTGAGAGAGAACCACTCTGTGATTTATAGCTCTCAACAGCTTCTTGAACATGTAAGTTCAAGAGTTGTAACTCTAAACATGTAAAATGAATTTTATTTATTCATCTAAAATAATTGGTTTCAGTATATTTATATAACCATTTTATTTATACACTTTTAAGGAACAGTATGTTTTTCAACTTTTGTGAGTGTGATATTAGGAAACCCCTTCCTCACTTTCACTGTGCTCTGGTATGCGAAGGAGAGGGGTCAAAGCTCACATGTGAAGGGGCGCGCACACACACACACACACACACACACACACACACACACACACACACACACACACACACACACACACACACACACACACACACACACACACACACGTGTTTTACTTTTTGACACACATACCGCGCGCCTCCCTATGTTTTGAGACGGTGCTTTGAGAGACATTCAGGAATGACTATATGAATTCAGTTGTGTAAAACAATTTTGAATCCATTCATACATTGCATTTTTTGTGGACATCAATGGACAATGATGTGTTAGGAGCCACTTCTTCAACTTTCTCTCTAAAATAAGGTAAGATGATTTTATTTACTTTTAACTAAAACAATTGGTTTTAGTAAGCTTTTTATGTTATATTCTTTTAAAAGAACTGAATATTTTTTCAACCTTAGTAAAATTATTTTATAACCATTACATTTATACAGTTTTAAAGGTATGTTTATCAACTTTAGTTTAATTATTTTTGTGGGCATCAGTGGTATGGACATTGATGTGTTAATTTTAACTCAGTCATTTTTTATTCATCTAAAACTAAAATAGTTGGATCAATAAGATATTTATATTATACTTTTAAGGAACGGTATGTTTTTCAACTTTAGCAAGATATTTTATTTTATATTATACACTTTTAAAGGTATGTTTTTCAACTTTAGTTTAATTATTTTTGTGGACATGAATGGTATGGACATTGAGTTAATTTTAACTCAGTCATTTTTTATTCATCTAAAACTAAAACAATTGGATCAATAAGATATTTATATTATACTTTTAAAGGCATGTTTTCAACTTTTGTTAGTGTGAGATTCACTTGACAGTTACACTGTAAGGAGGGGGGTCAGAGCTCGCAGGAAGAGGACGCGCGCATAGACACACAGACACACAGACACGCGCGCGCTCCTTATGTTTTGAGACAGTGTGAGGTCATTCAGGAATGACTATGTGAATTCAGTTGTGTAAAACAATTTTGAATCCATTCATACATTGCATTTTTGTGGACATCAATGGTATACTTCAACTTTCTAAAATAAGGTAAGATGATTTTATTCATCTAAACCAATTGGTTTTAGTAAGCTTTTAAAAGAACAGAATGTTTTTTCAAACTATTGCTAGTGTGATATGCAACATTATGTAGATTTTATAAGTATTTCATTATATAATTTTAAAAAAGAGCAGAATGTTTTCAACCTTAGTTAAATTGCTTTAGATGATATATTATACACTTTTAAAAAGAACTTTGGCATGATAATTATTATATAATTTATATTATATAAATTATATAAAGGATAGGATGTTTTACATATGAATGTGAAATAACTAAATGTTTTTTCAACCTTTAATTGTTTTAGGTTATATAAATTATAGAATGTTTTATATATAAAATGTGAAATAACTGAATGTCACATATATGAAATAACTGCAGGCACAGGCACAAGCCATATAACCACACACGCACACACATAACTGGGACAAAGTTCAAACAACCGGCAAAACTATGATTTAGGGCTAAAAAGGTTAATAAGGTCAAAAACTAACCGTCAAAACTATGATTTAGGACTAGCTAGGTCACCGGGGCAAAAGCAACTGTCATACCACATGATCGATAGGGCAAAGGTTAATCCCATGACCTCATAAAGGAAGTTCAACCCATCAATCATAAAGGTCACCGGAAGTTCAACCTGTCAAAAGGTCAAAGGTCAAAGTCATTAATCATTTTGACACTTGCCGTCCTATACATACTACTGCCATGTTCTAGAAAAATACAAATAATACTGAGTTGAAATTAAATTAGACAGAAAATTCACATGTAATTAGATGTTGAGATATCATTTGTTTAGGCATTTAGCCTTTTTAATCAAGCAGGATTCCAATTTGTGTTCACTGAGAAGCAGCTCTTTTGTGTCATGCATGTGCACTACCTATTGTTCCATGACTCCAATAAGATGTAACTGTAATTTTGATTCATCACTTTATTTATGAAGATCTAGCCTATGTTAAAAAAAAAAATTTTTTAGATACTGCGTGTCACTAGTATGAAGTATTTGTTTGTATAATGTAGGTTATGGAGACCAAAGACATGCTGTATATTGTGACAGAGTATGCCAAAAATGGAGAGATGTTTGGTGAGCCTAAAGAGAATCTTTTAATTACTTACAAATCTGTATTTTTTAGGCTTTTATGTCATTGCCTCTCATGCTGGTAACTAATACTGCTATTATCTTTCTCTTTCAAAGATTATCTTACCTCAGTTGGTCATCTAAGTGAAGCAGAAGCTCGTAGGAAGTTCTGGCAACTCCTTGATGCTGTAGAATATTGTCACAAGCATCAAATTGTACACAGAGACCTGAAAGCAGAAAATGTACTCCTGGACGGTAATATGAATATAAAACTGGCAGGTAAGAAAGATCATGTAGCCTACCTCTATTTTCATCCGTTTTGAGTCGTAAAAATATGATTGCATGTAAAAATTATGACAATCAAACAAAAAGTAAATTAATCCATTGACCATTGCCATATTTATATCCATTTCCAAATGCAGTGGTTCTCCCCGTTCCTCGCGCCACCCCAAACTTTTATGAATTTACTATATGGGCTACACATGCATACTGAATGAAAATATGGTAATGTTTATTGTAATTATTTACAGAAGTATATTAGATCGTACCTCAAACTTCTCTAATAAGCGCTACTGGAGACTACTTCTCCTTGCCTTAAGAAGAAGAGTCACTGACGGACGCTTCAGAGTGCCCTTCTTCATGTCACAGGGTATGCCTCAATATAGAAGGTTCCTCCTATACTGTATATAGAGGGGCATACAACATTTACATATAGTTCCAGCACCATTCTCATGGTCGTCTTAACTGTGCATTAATTTTCAATATTTTAGTTGGACTCTTTTCTCATGGTCTGGTGTGCTGAAATCTGGTGTCTTTAGCCCTTTTTTCATCCTTGCTCTTCCCATCGTTCCACAGACTGTGAAAGCCTTATACGGAGGATGTTGGCTGTTGAACCTACCAAGAGATTCAGTGTGGCACAAATCAAAAAACATCGTTGGATGCAGGCTGATCCCTCTGCTATATGCCATTCCCCTTTACACTTTTCCTGTCTTGAGACTCATCTCCAACAAGGGACTTACAATGAAGCAGTTCTGAGTATTATGCAGACAGTGGGCATTGACAGGAAGAGAACCATAGAGGTGAGGAGCCCAGAGATCAAGGTCTGTGTGGGAAAAAGACACCTTAATTCACCTTAAAAAAAAAAAATTCTGTCATTATTTACTCACCCTCATGTCATTCTGCGAAACAAAAAAAGAAGATATTTTGAGGAATGTTGGTAACCAAATGAAAGTACTACTGACTTATATTATATGGTGAAAAAACACACTGAGACCTTTCTCAAAAATGTATTTTATTTTCCACAGAAAAAAGTTATACATGTTTGAAATGACATGAGGGTCATTAGATTATGACAGAATTGACCATTCCTTCAAGTCTAAACAGGGTTCCCACGGGTCCTTGAAATCCTTGAAAGTTTGTGAATCTGAAAAATTCAAGGCACTGGAAAGTTTTTGAAAATAAACATGCATAGATACAGGTCATTGAAAGTGCTTGAATTTATTTTGTGCAATACGTTTTCTGGAAAAAAATCCATATTATTTGTATTTTATACAAATAATATAAATATTTATATGATATTATTTATATTATAATATAAATATTTATATTAATATTTTGCCAACACTTCATGGCCTATCATGCATACTAGCTTGTTAGTTACGCGCATTTACGTGATATGTTAAAGGACAAGTTCGGTATTTTACACTTAAAGCCCTGTTTACAGATCGTATCTGATGAAATGGAACGGTTAAGATTAAAATTTGGACACATGCTCCTGTCCCGAGAATTTTAGGTTTATTTCGCTTTTGTGGACCTATTTTGCCAAACGCGTCACACCCGTGATTCTTCCGTTGAGAGCTTGAATAATAGACACTCCAGCCCAGTTGGTGGCGATAATGCACCTTTGCCAATTGCAAGCAAACCACGGGCATTTCATTGAATACACAGAAGAAGCAGAAGAAGAAGCGGCGGAGTAATACCGTAAAGGTGCTGCGGTCTCACAGCACGTTCTATTAAGTCAATGGAGCTGGACAAAAACTACGATAAAACCTGTTGGAATGCATCTTTTTCAGCGATTTTTGATAGAACATATCAGTGAACACCCCCTGACCACTCGGTGAGTTTCACGTCTTTGTAAACGAAAGTTTAATGTGTTTTTAGGACGGAATCTTCCAGTGCACATAGACAACCATTGTGGGGGTGGTGGGGGGAAGCGAAATAAACCTAAAATTCTCGGGACAGCAGCATGTGTCCAAATTTTAATCTTAACCGTTCTATTTCATCAGATACGATCTGTAAACAGGGCTTTAAGTGTAAAATACCGAACTTGTCCTTTAAGTGTTTCCCGCATGAGGTACTTTGTGTTGTACGTTGCCATGATGTTCACATGTGCACAAAACTACTACGATGGTATCTCAACGTTTGTTGTTGGACGCAACAAATGTGTCCCCACATCAAGTCAATTTGAGGGTATTGGACCTGGAAAGTCCTTGAATTTAAAGTTAACCAAGGTGTGGGAACCCTGTCTAAATTAGGGGTCTCCAACCATTCTACTGGGTGTGTTTGAAATCGCCCCCTATACCCTCATTCACTATTCCCTACATTACTCCACATATAGTCCCCATGAAGGAGTGAATGACAACGAGTGAGCAAATTCGGACACTTGAGTGCGCCGGAAGAGCTGCAGCTTTTGCATAATTTGTGCTTGCTGTTTAATAATCTTTTGAAATTAAGCAAACTGGCTGCTCTAGTAGTAATGAAAATATTTATCTTGAACTCTGTCATGGAAACTAGCATGTATAAACCTTACTTAAACAATTTAATAATCAATTAAAAAGGAATTTATACCTGTATCATGTAATGCTTTTAGTACGATTTTTGTGAAGTCAGACTCATAGTTAAGCTTGGCTTTGTCCTGCATGCATATATATTAAAGGTGCTCTAAGTGATGCCGGGAGTGTTGACATTCGAATTGTTGTCAAACAAAACGGAGGCTAGCTAGACCCTCCCTCCTCCTCATCCCGTCTCCTCCCTCCTCCCCTCCCTTCCGGCATAAAGGAAAGTCAAAGTAGTCACTAAAAACAAAGTTAAGTTTTACTGATACTTCATTCAATGTGTAATGTCACCAAGTTAGATAAATGCTTTTATATATTGCAGAACAGAATGCAGAAAAAGAGAAACATTGTCTTAAAATCGTTTCGCCACCTGAGGTTATAACTATAACGTTAGCTCCCATACAAGGACGCAATAATAGCAAGATAACGTTAGCTTCGCGTTTCCCAGTGAGCATAAACAACGGCGGTGGCGTAAACAAATTTAGTTGTCAACAAAGTTGTCAATAGCCTATAAATGAACATTCAAATCCATAACAAACAGTGGGTGAAAACAATCATTCACACAAATTGTGAATCACCTACTGTGAATTTGCTTGACCATTTACAATAGAGATTGATCGCTAGCTGCTAGAAACATATATGTTGTATTCACCAAAGCTAACGCTGACTGCATAGTTCTAGCTAATTACATCCTTGTGTTGGTTTGGCGAACATGAACGTCAATTTAGAAAGAAAGATGGATTTACCTGTTCTGCAAAAACAGAGCAACTGAATGTCGGATTGGAAGCCCTTCTGCCGGCGGAGTTCTCGCCACCTTTCGAGGGTTTTTCCGATGTAAATTCGGGACTTCGCGCGTTCCTTATCCTTGTCCCTCTTCTTTGCAATTTGTTCATCGGAACGTCGTCTCTTTAGTCGTGTGTCGGCCATAATTCAAACTTCCCTCTTCATGCTTCTCTCTCCTCCACACACCCCCTTCATGTGCACGCGCACTAACCCCCAAACCACACCCCTCAAATACTTCTTGTCGGTGATTGGCTGGAGCACTGTTTGTTGTGTTTCGTGGTGCGGGTGAGCCCAGTTTGTTTTTGTTGCCGTTTGTGGAGCCTGTGGTGTCTACAGAGACCGCGTTTTTTTACAGTGTGTTCAGGGGACAGGCAGCTAGCGGATAGTGAGGAGATGTTTGCTGTATGTGACAAAAAATGTTTTGGCCTAACAAACGCGTGACATCACTTAGAGCACCTTTAATTAGACTAAAATACCTTGGCATTGTGCGTTTGCTCTGAAGACAGATGTGACCTGATACAAGTATTTAATCTTTCAAATATTGGGTTACACATTCATTGTGTCATTTGTACTGGGACAGACAGATGAAGACTAGTAGCTCAACACTGTACAGTAGCTTGATTATAACATGTGTACGCAAGTACCGAGCATCACTTTATTGACTAAAAACATGCCTCTGTATTCAGTCTCTTCAGAACAGTAGCTTCAACCATTTTTCTGCTATCTACTGCCTGCTGTTAGAAAGAATGATGAAGCGTCAAGCACTGCAACAAAACAAACTGGGAACTGGGTGGCTGAAAGTTCCGGGTCACAACCCTTCAGCAACAATGCTGCCTTTGGAGGACGATCTTAGCACACTAGAGTACACATGCTCTGCTTCTGCTACCTGCCAGCTGGAGACTACAGGATATCAAAAGTCACAGCCTGGGGATCTAAAAAAGAGGGAGGAGGACGATCAGTCCATGATCAATCCTTCTTTTGGGTTCAGAAAATCACAGAGACACATGCCCTCAAATGCCTGTGCCTCCCAGAACTTTTCCTGCTTACCAAGTAAGTTTGAAGGAATCTCTATAGATATTTCATTCATTATGATTAGTCAATTTATACTGGCTACAAGTACTGTGACACATTGATATTAAAGTGTTGCAGAGTGTGTCTGACTCTATTTTATTAGTATTCCCTGTCCCTTGCTTTAGGTATAGTCATAGATCGTGTAGATGGTGCCACCTCAAACTGCTGCCTCAGGTCCATTCCCTCTGCTTCTACTAGTTCTTCTTTCACCACCCTCTGCACCCCATTAGAGATGGGCACTGACACCAATGGCCGCATGACTCAGGGATTACGTCCGTGTTCACAGATATTACTAGGGAATTCCGGCACTCACTCATCCACCCTTGGGCACCAGAGTTGTCTGCCCTTACCCAGCTTTCCGGAGGGAAGGAGATCCTCAGATACCTCTCTTATACAAGGTCAGGGAAACAGTACACTGTTTACAGAGCAAATTATATCCTTGTTAAAGTAAACAATATGAATTAAACAATATTTCCTCTTTTTTTGTTAGGTGTGAAGGCTTTCCCAACTTATTTGAGAAAGAATGCCTATATGAAGGGCCAGCTGAGTTGGAGTAAACCTAAGGTGCCTGTGCAACACGCGTGGATCCTCAAAGCGGTAGTGCATCTGCAGTTTTAACAAGCCCCCCATGCTCTCCAGTGGTGCTCCACAGTGGTGTCCAGGAGAATGTTTTAAAAAATAAAAGGTGAAAATAATTCAGTGATTAATGATTTACCCTTGTTAAAAAAATAAGAAGACCAAAGGGCTTAATTGTATTGGATGTGCACTTATGTATTAAAAAGTATATTTTTAAAAACCTGTACTTGCAGATAATATAATATTAATGAAATAAAAGGCCCCTTTTATGACTATGGTTCTTAACACACTTAAGTAAGCTTTTAAAAAGTGGACTTTGTACTAATGCCAAATTAAAAGTTTTATTTTAAAGTACATTTTAAATCATTGTTTTAACAATTTTTTGTCATGCTTTAAAGAATTACACTTATGTGTTGACTAACATATTAAAGCACCTGTAAAATAATTGATTCTAATTTTAACTAGTTATTCAATATTACATTTGAAGTTAATATATTTGAATTGTACTAAATTGCAACTGTATCATTAGCAATGTGTAATTACAAATATTTTCAAATGCATTTCAGTAGAAATTTAAATTATATTTTAGTTTACCATAAAAACTTGTCAGTACTTTCAGCAGTACACTTATATTACAAAGATGATAGAAGTAATTATGAAAAGATAAACTGTAAAGATGTACTTAAGTCTTTCTTTAGTGAGTCAAAAAAGCACCCTTAAGTGCATTTAATATAAATGTAAAATATTATATATTTTAATTTTATTGGGAATAAGAAATGAAGTGTCCAAAAACATTACATTCAGATTGCACTTAAGTTTTCTTTTAAAGTGCATTACTTCTCTAATAAGTAACTTCTCTTTCAGTAGGTGTATTTGTTTTTCACAAGTGTACTTTCAGCCATTACCTCATAGAAGGCATTACAAATGTATTTATTTGTTTTTTAGGATGGTTCCCTTTCAATGCCATCAGAGCCAGCAGCAGCTTCTCCCAGTGGCCTCTACTTCTTATGTTCCATTGAAAAAAACCACAGGCCTAGATTCACAGAGCTTTTTCACGCCACCTCTTCCCCCACAGTATCAGAGGAAACCCATCAGTCTCTCCGCCTGCTTGCTCCCACCACAGTCAGCTCCTCGCCACTCTCAATTTTCTCTCTCCTCTTCTTCCTCCATCGTGGAACCAGCCGCAAAGCTTCTTGAGACTCGACTGCAGATTACTCCACAATCTCAGTCTCTGCCTCAGGCTGAGATTTACATTGGCATTGTATTACCCTCAGTTAAGTGACCCTGATTTTATCCAGGACCTTTATAAATAAAATATAGTTTAGTTTTTGTCACAATTGAGAGTTTAAGAGTGAGCGAATTGACCTGACTAATAAATAAATTACTAACTAATAATAAATAATTGTTGTGTTTGTAAAGAGGCAAATAGTTTTATTGAGACATCATATTGCATTGTTGTCATGATTGTAGTTGCTTAATGTCCAGAAAGTGGTGTGAATATTAGTATTATAAACAGTTTTCTTGTTGTTGTTTTTGTATTATAATTTATTTGGTACCAAAAATAATTAATAATTGACGACTACTTTAGTTGTGGTTCATACTGTGATTGGTTTAGTTAGAGCTTGACCGTTATTATACAGTAATTTAGGGGGCATTGCTAGGGGGCAATAATAGTGGAATACTATGAATGGGGTTATTAGTTTATTAAAACAAGAGATCTGTAATATCTTCTTTTCTTTTTTTTAAACCAAATAAATTTCAAATGTTTTTATCACTTGCTTCTTTTAAAAAGTAATTTTAAAAATCACACACTTGCATTATTGGCTTGCATATTACCAGTCCATTGAAAAGTGGTAACCTGCGTTGGTATCTAAATTAAATTCCAGTTAATTTAGATGTCATTAGTTAACATTTATACTGTAGGTTACCATACATGTTCCATATTTAAAGATTTAATCTACTGGCAACACAGTTTTACACTAAAAACATACTTAAAGGACAATTCCGGTATTTAACACTTTGAGTTTATTTTGTAGCTTGTTTTGGATGAACAAGAGTGGTGGACAAAGAAATTTTGACAATGGTTCCTGTCTCGACTTTTTTACTATTTTAGAATTGCCCATGACCGCTTTAGAATGGGAGTCTATGGCCATGCACAGACATGTCCTTAAAACAACCCTTAAAGGGATAGTTCACTTTGAAATAAAATTTTGGTATGTTTTAGCTTACCTCAAGGGCATCCAAGATGTAGGTGTCTTTTTTTCCGCAGTAGTTTCAGTTTTGATATTTTTAGGTCAAACCGTTCTTGTCTGTCAGTCATATAATGCAGGTCGATGGTCACTTGTCTCAAACAGCATGCACAGAGTCCAAATTAAAACAATTCCCCGTCGTCCAAATTAAACAATTCCCCATCGTAAGTACACATTGATGGCCTAAGACACGAAACGAGCGGTTTGAGAAAACGAACAGTTTTTATATCGTTTTTACCTCTTGAACTCAGCCACGTCCAAGTGATCTGAGAGCGCGGGCGGGTATAGATATATACACTAGATGTCGCCTTGGCTACTGCGAAACCGTAGCCAAGGCGACATCTATTGTATATATCTATACCCGCCCGCTGTTTGAGACAAGTGACCATCGACCTGCATTAAATGACTGACAGACAAGAACGGTTTGACCTAAAAATATCAAAATTGAAACTACTGCGGAAAAAAAGACACCTACATCTTGGATGCCCTTGAGGTAAGCTAAAACATACCAAAATTTAATTTCAAAGTGAACTATCCCTTTAACGTTCGTTTTCAAAACTGTGCAACTCACCGAATGGTTAGTGGTGTTCGTTGATGATTAAAAACAAATATAGCGGCGCAATGTATGATTTCAATCCGTTTATTTTTCTATAGTGGAACTATTTTTTCAGATACCTCACAACCGCGTATAAACTTCCGCTCTTCGGCAACTTCCGTTGCTCTGCTCACGCTTGCCTTCTGAGAGTCAGAGAACCGAGCGAAAAGACCTAAAAGACTACAACCAAATGTAAACAGCCCCCTTTCCGTCTCCGGTAGCGCAGTAATATCAACGAGCAATGAGTCCTCCAACGGAAATCAATGGGATTTTACAAAATGGCAAATAAAACACGACAGAAACTGTATTTCGCTACGCTACTTGTTTTGGAACATCAACGAACACCACTAACCACTCGGTGAGTTGCACAGTTTTGAAAACGAACGTTAAGGGTTGTTTTAAGGACATGTTTGTGCATGGCCATAGACTCCCATTCTAAAGCGGTCATGGGCAATTCTAAAATAGTCAAAAAGTCGAGACAGGAACCATTGTCAAAATTTCTTTGTCCACCACTCTTGTTCATCCAAAACAAACTACAAAATAGACTCAAAGTGTTAAATACCGGAATTGTCCTTTAATGTATAGCCCCCATTGAAGGGAAATGCCAATAGTCAATAGAAAATCAATCAGTAGCTCTTATGACAAAGTGCAGATGGCAACGGGTTTAAGAAAGCTTTAAAAAACATTTTGGATTGTTTTCATATACCAGTTCTCACCAGTTCAATAAGAATCTGGATATGTCTTATTTGTAGTTATATTCATCTATGCATCATTCAACTTGTCCACAATAATATAATTTAATTATGATGTATGGTGTGACTTGTATTGTATTACATAGCATTAAAAAAAGACAAACGTGGTGTGTCTAATGGTTAATGGTACAACTTTATTTTTTAATCATTTTTTAGTAGACCCCTGAGGAGTCTGTAATCAGTAGAACAGGGCTAAAACCTACAAGACAGGAAAGAGTCAATGACAAGAGAGGTCTAGAAAAGAGGTCTTGACACAGGTAAGAGAGGAAGCAGGTCTGACTGGTGCCAGTGATGGAATTTCTCTCAGATCAGAAATCTTCAAACAGAGCAATTTTAAACCAAGCTCTCCACCTTCCCTTGACAACCTTTCATTTAGTTCTCCAATTGATCCTATACAGTAAAGGATTATGCTTTTAAATCATAATTACCCTCATAATATATCGCCAAGGATGACAATGACTGTTTGCCACTTAACATCTGACTAGAGAGAAGGGTAGAGGGTTGAGTAAAGAAACCTTGCAATTTTTCACTTCAATCTTTAAGACCCCCAGCCAATCATCCTGATCCATTACCTGTGTGAATAGCATGTAATGAAAAAATTTAAACAATCATAGTGGATTATGGAGATTTTTAGCTAGTATAGTCTAATGAAAGAAGGTATTAGGCCAGATATACACTGACACCCTTTGAGGTGGAAGTGGAAGGAAGGGCTTGTTTAATGATAGACAAATAAAGGATTTGCTTAAATTCACCCCCCCCACCCCCCACCCCCCACTCACGGAGCCCCACTCACACCTCCAAACCACCACCTGGCTGTGGGGTGCTGCCCGTCTAGGAGGAGGAGCCTGAGTTGGTCTTGTCCTCGCGGGTAACAGGGATGATGCGGTCTCCGCGGCCAGCATCTATACCACCAGTCTTGGGTCCACAAAGAGTGAGCAGGCCATCAGCAGACAGTGAGCAGTTGATGGCAGACTGGTCCACATTGGAAGGCAGACGGTAGCGACGACGGAACTCACGGGAGATGTAGCCATGATCATCCTGAAAGCCAACCATGCAATAGAAACAGAAAATGTAGGAAAAGGCCACATATTCATAAACCCATCATACACAGATATTATTTTTATTATATTACAGATTGTATTGACACGTATTACAATAACACTGTAACACTATAACACTGTGTTATACGTAACACTATAACACTGAAGAGGAGCCTGTTCTATTGAAGTAAAGCTTTATTCAGTTGAGTTTAAATGAATTGATATATATATATATATATATATATATATATATAAATTAGCTTATAATAGAATTATAGATTATAATTAAATGAATAATAAAGTAAAGTGTTAAAGTATATCAAAGTAATCCATCAAGAGGTTGATACCCATTCGAACTGTTCCAACTCTGAAGACATTTATTAGAAATTTTCTCCTAAATTGGTCTGAATCTTATAAATCTGTTTACAGGATCTATTACTAGTTTGATCCTGATTACATTACTGTAGATTTGAGGCCATATACTGTAACTCATAACCGTATGGAGTACGGTTCAACAAGCACTGGTGAAACAGTAGTTACCGATTTAGCGTCTGCTGTTGATTAGGTCATACAGAACAACAGCTTGTTCAAGGCATTTTAGCGCACACTCCACCAGTAAAGCCTGGAAAAGATTACCCAGAAGTTCTTTACTGGCTTTTGGGACTCCAAATAGGGTGGCAGGTTATGACGCAGAAGTGACATCAATCTGACGCAAACATTCTGAGAGATCTGCTCACTTTTTCCTCATCTGTGCCTCCCTTAAGGCTACTGAAACATGAATAAACCCACCATGCTGAAAAAGTGGCTATGAGGGGAGGATGGAGATCAAAATAGAAAAGGAACTGAAAAGAAAAAGTCAACTGGGAAAAAAATGGGAGGAGATGTGCAGTGCTGTGTAGCAACTGATTACATGTTATCTGGATTACGTACTCAGTTTAAAAAACAAACAAACTTGTAATTATAGATTATATTACATTTTAAAATGCTTGTAATCAGACTACGGTTACTTTTTTGTTGTTGATTACATGAATACATGTTATTCTCTCAAATTATTCATAATTCATTGATTCTCCCTACCACTTCGTTTTACTGAAATTAATTGAATTGCACACACAGACAAACCACTATTCATGAGCCTATCACTGAAAACTGAGACCCACACAGCATTTGATCACTGGATTTACAGAAATCATTTCACTTTTAAGAAGTGTTTTCTTAACATTGCAACACTGCATCTAATCAGCTCCTTATAACACACTGAGTCATTTAAACACGTGTTACTGTCTTTGGAAAGCTTTTGTCTTTCAAACAAGGCTGTCAATAATAATACAAATAAGTCAATAATAATAATAATCAAATTAAGTTCAACAAAATTTTCTTTAAAAATCTTTTTTAGTAAGTGATTTATTTTGATTGTTTTTATTTTAAAATTATAATTTTTTATTAAAATTTGTGTGATTTAATTACTTAATAGCTTTTTTTTTTTTTTTTTTTTTTTTTTTTTGTAATGTAATTTTGAATCTGTAACCGACTACAATTAGTTAGTAATCTACCCAGCACTGGATATGTGAGGTGGTAAAAGAGAGCAATGCAATGATGAATGTGCTTGGAATGGCTGATGTGTTTTAAAATAATTATCTCATAAAAGCTTAAATAATCCAAAAGATTTTTTATTTATATTAAAAAAAGATTTCACATTTAAAAATATTACTTGCTCCCTAAATTTCAAATAATTTATTTTGCTTCTATAAAAAATATTTCACTAGAACAGCATTGAAATATAAGCAGTATTCCAAAGAGTTTTCTAAATGCCTGTCTGTGAAAATTCAGGGTCTTATTTATTTAGGATGATGTGATTTCTTGAAATCATGAATTATATTTGCCCATGCACTAAAGTTATAGAATAATTCATTAGTCATGTTTAATTACACTCACTCCTAGTTGTTCCAGATGTCAAAGATGCTCATTTCTGACTTTATGTGATGCATATGAAAGTTGCGATTTTTAGAGAGAAGAATTCAGACTGATCCACTGACAATAATTTATCATAGGCTACTGCATTTGTTACACTATTTAATTCTTCCAGACTGTTGAATACACACATACAAGCACTTATACTATTATACTATCGTACTATTCACTGTTCATAGTTCACTGCACACTGAACAATTTGATGGAAAACAAACTAAATCACTGTAAATGAAGCATCATACACAAACTTCAGAGTCGGATTAAATAATGATTCACTACTATGTTCAACTACCAACTTTCTCCCACTATAAGAAAAAATCAGCACAGCAATTGATAAGAACATTTGGATGGTTAATTTAATTTAATTGCGAGTTTCTAATTGCTAACCTCTCTTGAGAAGATAAGAATAAATTATCTGTCCTGTCGTAATGAGCCATGACCTCACCTGTCTTTCTGCATGCTTGCCCTCGATCTCCACATAGTCATCTGTCACCTTGACATTGAGCTCATCAGGAGAGAAGTGTTTCACATCCAGGTACACTGTGAATTTGTCTCTGTCAGACCTCACCTGAAAAAGTGTCAAGCAGTGGAGTTACATCGACATGGTGTCAATTGTAGTTTCACAAGTTCACACTTACATATAATCAGATAAGAGTAAAGAGTATGCATATTTGACGTGCTGTCCGAGAGGAGGGCTCTGAGCTCAGAATTGTGCGCAAACCCAGAGGACTCCCCCCATATCTCTGGCCGGGATAAGAACAATCGAGAGTGAGGAGTTGGGGTGGTGAAGGGATGCTGGAAAACTGTTGTCCAGCCTTCATATTTACCATGTTTGGGTTGAATGTACTTTTCTGCTAGGACATTATCAATTTTTCTACATTTTTTTTTTTCTTACAGTGCTGTATTCATCAGTTTTGTTGATTTCTTAAATTTAGCCTGATTCTGTTTTGCCTTCTGTCACAGTTTGTGCATTTCCAAAGATTATGTTTTGATTTTGCTTATTTTTTTATTGGTCTTATTTGCGATTTAATTCCTGGGGTCTGTAAGGAAAAATTCGTTATATCCACCATATATCTTACTTTGAGGTGATACTAATACTGTATATGCTGTTTCCCAAAAAAATATTATATTGATTAAATGATAATCAAACCTGTGTTGGGCTTTAGCATCAACAATGGCATTATAAAATTTAAAATCTTCTCAATTCGCAATAAAGAATTCATACCTCAGAGATGCCTGAGTTGGAGGAGTCCAGGAAGTTGCGGAAGAGTGAATGTCGATAGTAAGGGCTGATAGTTGAGGCAGCGAAGGGGAAGAGGTCATAGTCGAACAGGCCTTCTCCAAAGAACTGATCGAAGAGACGGGTGGGATAGCCCATGTTGCGTCTGAACCAGGGGTGTTGGATGGCAATATCCATAATGTCAGGCTTGGAAACTCTCAACTTTGATTAGCTAAAGTGGACTGGCAAATCTCAGCGATTTGAGTCTGAGTGTGACTATTTCCACTTGATGTTGAGGAAACTTTTGAAGGAGAAGATGTAGACTGAAGGAGAGTACGAGGAGGCTGATAGAGGCTGGTACAGTAGACAAAGATCCCCAAACGATGTGTGCCGTCCTCAGTGGAGAAAACCCCCTGGTTATATACCTGTGCTTCAGAAAGAGGGGCTTACAAGTGGATCTCTCTGGAATGGCATTATCTCATGGTGGGAACAGTGCTGTCAGCAGAATTGGTGGGGTGCACACTGACCTGAGAATGACAGTCTAGCTTTGAATGGCTCCCGGCAATACTCTGGTGGCCAGCTATCACCGGAAAATATGTGCCTGCCAAAACAAACCAGACCATACAGATTAAGTGGAGTGGCTGCAGAACTTTACTAATGGTGTGGTATGGCCACTTGGTTCACCTGATGTTTCTTAGGCCTGACTACTTTAAAAGTACAGGTCTTCAGATGCTTATTTCCTCCTCAAAATTGAAGCTTCACTAAAATGTTAATTTGTTAGTTGTTAGTCTGCAAAATTCTATTGAAACTAACGCTAAAATTTCCTCTTTTGGCACTATGTTACTACAGAATACAAATCACAAAACATCCTGAATCACATGTGCACTACAGTAAGTAAAGAGAGGGATTAGTGCAGGGAATGTAGTGAATGACTGCAATTCCCATGCTCTGCAGAATCAAACTAAACATCAGTATCATGTACATATTTTTAAACCCTTAAAGCCTGACATATAAACTAATATTCATAAAAATCTTTTTTTTATTTTTTTTATAAAAGTTTATTGGACCATCAGACAAAATATTTTTTTTAAAACAACTTTTTTTAAGTATGATATTTAATACATCAGGCTTTTATGGGTCATGTAGTATGATATGAGAATACGAGGCTCACACTAAAAGCGCATAAAATGTATTCAGATGCCCAAACTGAGCAAAAATATTTTGTGCAATAATTTGGTGCAGTTGCTGATGTTTATAACAGACTACTCACATAAAGTGTTTTAGTTTTGTGAACAAAGCTCTGTAGTTTTGATTGTGGAAATCATATAATATTATGAGATTGGATATATGAATGAGAGATACAAATAAACATTCTTCAAAAGCCTGTGTATCATAATTGTATCACATTTTAACATGATTTTTTAAAAATATGTATGGATAATCAAGTAAATCTGAGTCTTGAAATATCATTAACAGTATAAAAGGTAGGCTATTCTTACCTTAACTTTATAAAAATCAGTCAAGATTTCACTGCAAAAAGACACGTGTACCACGACCTAAAGTATAGACATTTTTAGAATTATGGTAAAAGGCATGAGGCATGAAAAGGACAGAAGTCATGTAGTAGATTGCATACAACAGGTTTTGCATCAAAGTTTTGAACATGTTGATCATTTAGATGCCTTAGAAATGTATGTATCAAATACGATACATCAGGCTTATAGGGTTAAGCATTCAGAACCATGGGCAAACAAACAAGATGATTATTGCACATAATGCAAAATAGATCAAAACATTTTAATACATTGTGAGATCTGTATAAAACTGTTTGTATCAAGATTACTACAGTGAAGTGTCACTATATTTGATCTGGTCTCTACATACATTAGTTGATCAGTGATTTGATTTGATTTGAGAGTCAATAGATAGACACTTAAAATTCAGATTTGTATGGATTCTGTTTTACGTTCCTTTTTGGAGCTTGACATATTTCAACCCCTTTGACTTTCAATGTATGGACAAAAGCAGTTGAAGCATTATACTGTACATAATATCTTATTTTGTGTTATGCAGTAGAAGGAAAACCATACAAGTATGGAATGTTATGATAGTGAGTACATGATGACAGAATTTTTTCATTTTTGGGTGAGCTGTTCGTTTCAGGATAATCCTGTAGAGAAAATAGTAATACATATCGAAATAATGCAACCTACATGAATTATCACATGATTGTACCACGATAATTATTATCAATATGCATGTTCTCTATACTCTTTGGTAGCAGAACTGCTGTTTTTTCATGGTAATAATTTAATACTGCATATAGTAAGTGCATTGACACACATACACATGTACAGTGAAATGGCTTAGCAAAGGATTTGGGTGTGGAATATTTAACTCATCTACTATCTGTCTGACCAATACAGCTTTGAACCCATAATTCCGATCCTAGATGAGATGACTTCCCCTCTGGTCTGTGGGGCAGCATTAGGGTAATCCCTGGGGGCTTTCACCTGGCACGCTGGTGAGGCTTAACTGTAAACCACCAGCAAGGCCCTTTTTCCATACCACAGACTCAACAGCCTTGGCAAACAGCCCCAGCCATGGGAGGGGTGAACCGGCCAATGGAGTGAGGAAGGGCGACCAGGCCACCGGATGAGTGGTTTAATCTTTGGCCAGGTTTCAGCTCAGTCAGCAGCTTTTATTTGAAGCGTTTCTCAGTGGACTATACCATGAACGGAACTATTACAAGAGCTTGGGATGAAAGGATATTTTATGTCAGGCCTGGGGCTCGTTCTTCGTACGTCGCTAACTCAGTTAGCTGGATTTGATTGTTGACGATTTGGCATGATCTTGGATTGTTTGGTTCTTCGACGCTCATCCTGGACTTGCTGTCATAGCAACAGGTCCGTAAGCTTAAACCTGCTCGGGAGCAGGCTTATTTCATGTAAACAGGATTAGATGGCAGCTTTATAAGCGGAGCTGATACGGGAAGTTCAGCGCAGTGCGATAGTGCACTTTCTGAGATTGATATTTTTTTCTCGTGACTCGTGAGATTGTCGTTTACATTATTAATTTGTTGGAAACGCACATTATTTTCGACTTGACGGAGTCGGGCTTCTTTAACAAATAAAAAGGAAAAGTTGGCTATACACTGCCCACCTGTAGGCCTATGTCTCCTCTGTCTGTGCAGACTCTTCTGTAGGCCTTTCTGTAGATGTGGAATCCTGCAACTTATATTGCTGCCATAAAGCATACAAGTATAAATTAAGTAAAGTTCTTTATGCACTTGCAGGTAGGCTAGTTCCTCCATATGACAGTTATCTGAGAGGGTTTATTCACTGTCCAGTGCAATGGAAACAAATGGACATTACAAAGTCTTATACTTTCTTTCCTTTGGAAAGTTATAAAAAAAATGTCCACTTACGGCACATATTTCAGCCACCACTTTCTTGGGAACAGATACAAGTGTTGGTGTATTATGTAAAGGTGCACAAAAGAGGATAACACATTACAATGACCTACACTCTGGAAAAATATTTTTACATTAATATAAGTTTATTAGTTGTCACTTTCACAAGTCAAAGCAATTCATCATTACTCAAGATTTAACAGTTGAAATGACCATACAGCCTTAATTTAATGCAGCAAAAATTATTTTACAGTGTAGGCTACTAAGATATTTTCTTCTTTTTTTTTTTTTTTTGCTCAGCCTTTTTCTTGGTTGCTTTTATAAACAGCCAACCATTTATTTAACAGTGTCTTTTATAAAAGAGACTATAATATAACTAAAAATTACCATTATGTAGAATATTTTTGTACTTCACTTTTGTTTGTTCCCATGTTCTAGTGTGGTGACTCTGACATTACAATGAACAAAGTAATTATGCAATTATTCAAATACAAAAATATAGGCTAATAAGTGATACAAACATCTAACATGGCCACTTCTAACGGATTTAAATTGTCTGCTACTTTTTGCCAGCCCTCTCTCCTGGCTTTTGCAGACTTTGAGGTGTTCCCTGGCGTTTTGCATTAAAACATTAAAATTCCGAATAAACTTCGACTATTGCTCTGCTGAGGAGAAAAACTGAGCGCGCTCTTTGGCCACGCTGAATAGCCAATAGCAGCGTTGCTGATCAATGTTTCTACTATCGATACATATCCCCTTTTAAACCAGCGCATGAACGCGCAATTATCTCAGATAACTCAATCCAGCGATACTAATCCTATCCGGCAAGTGTGTTCGAAGAACCGAGTTAGCCAGATCATGATTTGCACGATGATATCATCTTGGATGTGTCGTTTGATCTCGGATGTAATAAGCAACGTACGAAGAACGAGCCCCTGGAGAGAAGATGCAAACATCTGTATCTTGCAAGTACCAGTATCTAGTCTAGATGCTGTTTATGGCCTCCATCCCACCCATTATTTGTTGATATATTATTAATTAGGAAATTAACAACATGTCCTTAATATAACATGTTTTACATATTCTCTACTAGACTTATTTCAGGACAAAAATATACTGTTGTTTAATTGCAACATCTGTTATTTTAAGCTTTTTCAAAATGGCTTTTACATTGTTCTTTCAGCTCATAGGTACTGGTCTCTCAACCGAGGTTGAGGAGACCATTTTACATTCCAGAGCTCCCTCCACGAGGAACCTGAATGCCCTGAAGTGGAGAGTGTTCACTTCTTGGTGTAGTGATCGTCGGCTGGACCCAGTTAACTGCCCAGTTGGTACAGTGCTGGAGTTCCTGCAAGAGCGGTTCACTGCAGGTCTATCCCAGTCCACTTTAAAGGTATATGTGGTGGCCATAGCTGCTTACCTATGGGTGGAAGTTAGAGATGAAAACAGAGGAAAACAGAGAAAACAGAGATGAAGTTAGAAGCGACCAAACACCGCCACGTTCTCCACGGGAAAACGTGGAGGTGTTTGGTCGCTTCTAACTTCATCTTTGTTTGGTTCCTAATGAATGAACTAGGCTAAGCTAAGTGCTATCAAAGTGTCGCCGCGCGCCAGAGCGATTGAGTGCACGCACTGAGACGAGAGAGGTATGTATCAACTCGTCTTAGTTAAGGGAATAA